>NC_087397.1:18957500-19227500 GCF_031307605.1 Tribolium castaneum
ATTTATCCTGATTACTCCTTTACTTAGAATAGAGTAAACTTGTATAAAACTTAATGAAAACTTTAAATTTCGTCTCAAAGAAATAAATTACGTTATAGTTTTGACCAGCACTGTTTATTTCAAACGATTTTATGATTCGAAACTAATGAACTTTTATGGGGCAGATGCAAAACCACATATTACCATATAAAGCGTTGTTTTAAAGCAAATTATTACCTTTTGCAACAAGAAATTTCACGTCAAAGTAACTGAAAACTTCGTATCCATGCACAAATATCGAATTACGTATCAGTTTAGGCAAATACAGATTATTTTAAACGATTCCTTGCTATAAACAAAAAAAATATAATCAAACATATTGAAAACGTCTTATTCTCGAAAATAAGAGCAAATTATGTATCAGCTTTAACAAAAGCGGATTACTCTGTTTGATTCTATGCTTAGAGTAGAGTAAACTACTATAAAACGTAATGAAAACTCTATATTCAGGCTCAAAAGAACAAATTACGTTATAGTTTTGACAAAACAAAATTATTTCGGACGATTACATACTTCGAAGTAAGCAAACTTTAATTGAACAAGTGCAAAAGCTAATACTTTGCTTTAAAATAACGATTTATGTGGTAATATGGTATTTTGCATCTGTCCTATAAAAGTTTACTCGTTTCGCTCCATTGAATCATTCGAAATAAATTATTTTGACACAACAACGAAAATAATTTGTTTTTGTTTAAACTGCAACATGTCGTTTTTATAAAACGAACTAAGACGTTTGGCATCTGTTTAGTGAAAGTTTTCTCGTTTGGGGGCATAAAATCGTTTGAAATTAACAGTTCTGGTCAAAACTATAACGTAGATTATTTCTTTGAGACGAAATTTAAAGTTTTCATTAAGTTTTATACAAGTTTGCTCCATTCTAAGCAAAGGAGTAATCAGGATAAACTGCTTTTATTCAAAGTAATACATAATTTGCAGTTTTCAGCCAGAATAAGACGTTTTAATCTTTTTAATGTAAGTTTTTGTATTCAAAACAAAGGATCGTCTAAAGTAAGCAGTTTTTGTCCAGACTGAAACGTAATTCGAATTTCTGTGGCTGAATAAGGGGTTTTCAGTTACTTTGATGTAAGGTTTCTTGTTTGTAACAATGAATTAACGAAAATAATTGGTTTTCATCCTAACTGTGGCATGAATCGTTTTTAAAAGGCGAAATAAGATGTTTTTCCTCTGTTCAGTGAAAGTTTACTCGTTTCAAAGCATAGAACTGTTTGAAATTAACAGCTCTCGTTAAGACTATAACGCAGATCTTTTGTTTTGTGCTAAAATAAGACGTTTTTAGTCAGTTTGATATAAGTTTTCTTGTTCAAAGCAAAATATTGTCGAAAATCAACCGTTTTTGTCTAAACTGATACAAAATTCGGTGGTTTGTGTCCGAATACAAAGTTTTCAGATTCTTTAATGTTAGGTTTGCTGCTTCTAACAAAGAATCAACGAAAATATTTTGTTTTAATACAAACTGCAATATAAAATGTCTTTATAGGACAAAACATGATGTTTGGCATCTGTTTAATAAAAATTTACTCGTTTGGAAGCATAGAATCATTCCAAATAAGCTATTCTCGTCGAAACTATAATGTAATTAGTATTTTGTGCTAGAATACTGCGTTTTTGTTAGATTTATTAACAATTTTGTCTATTTTAAGCAATGAAACGAATAGGATTAGCTGCCTTTATCCAAAGTGATACATAAATTGCTCTTTTATGCCAGATTAATACGTTTTTAGTCTGTTCGATATAAGTTTTCTTGTTCAAAGCAAAAGATCGTCTAAAATAAGCCGTTTTTGTTTGAACTGATAAACAATTTAGACTGAGAGTCAACAAAAATAATTTGTTTTAATCCAAACTGATACTTTTTGACCCTATAAGGGTCCTATAAGAGTCCGAGATACGCCGTTCTCGTCAAGTCTATAACGTAATTCGTATTTTTGTGTCAGAATACGACGTTTTCTGCCTGTTTAATATAATTTTTTATTAGTAATAATAATAATAATGACAATAATAATAATAATAATAATAATAATAGTAATAGTAACAAAAGTAATAATAATATTAATACTTTTATTAAGGAAAAATGAAGCTTATTTTGTGTGTTAGATGTGCGTTTTCTCATTTCTATGCAAAAGATCATGTGTGATCTGTGTTTTTAGGCAATCTAAGCCATTTTATAGTTTTTAGGCAAAAAATTGTCTAAAGTAAATCATAACAAGCGAGATATAAGTTTGAAAATAATTAATATTTAAAAAAAAAGTGCTTTAACAGAAAATGTCTTGTGATTTAAAATACACTTAATTTATTGGGTCCAATACTTTATTAGAAGAAAAAGGAGGTGACATAAAAGTCACTGAAGTCTTCAGAGTCGTTTTTAAATGATGCATTTTCGTCTTCGTCTCAAACATTGAAACTGAATTACATTTTTGTTTAGTAACTGTAACAGTTTTTACTTTGGTTTTTTGCTTATATCTCGAAAACAATTACTCCTATCAATTTTTATCTTTCTTTCAAAATTAAAGCTGATAAAATTTCCTACAAAATAGTTACGTGCATTTCTTTTGTAAGACCAACCATAAGCGAGTTATAGAGTTGGATATAAATAATCTTTAACAAAAATTTGCTTTAAAATAAAATGTTTGAAAAACCTAAATTAAACTAAATTAATTGAGTCTAACACTTTAGTATAGGAAAAGGGAGAAAACATAAAAGTCACCAAAGTCTTCAGAGTCGTTTTTGGTCGTCATATTAATAACAATAACATTAATAATAATAAAACTAATAGTACTAAATTTGCTTATATGCAAGCGCTTTATTAAGGTAACAGTTTTTTGGTTTCTTGCTTATATCTCGAAAACAGTTACCCCTATCAATTTTTATCTTTTTACTAAAATTAAAGCTGATAAAATTTCCTACAAAATAGTTATTTGCATTTTTCTTGTAGGACCAAGTATAAGCGAGTTATAAAGATGGATATAAATAATATTTAACAAAAATTTGCTTTAAAATAAAATGTTTGAAATACTGAAATTAAACTAAATTAATTGTGTCTAACACTTTAGTAGAGGAAAAAGGAGGACACATAAAAGTCACTAAAGGTTTCAGAGACGTCTTTAATCGTCATACTAATAACAATAACATTAATAATATTAATACTAATAGTACTAAATTTGCTTGTATGCCAACGCTTAATTAAGGTGACAGTTTTTTGGTTTCTTGCTTATATCTCGAAAACAGTTACTCCTATCAATTTTTATCTTTTTACTAAAATTAAAGCTGATAAAATTTCCTACAAAATAGTTTTTTGCATTTTTCATGTAAGACTAACCATAAGCGAGATATAAGTTTGAAAATAATCAATATTTAAAAAAAAAGTGCTTTAACAAAAAATGTCTTGTGATTTAAAATACACTTAATTTATTGGGTCCAATACTTTATTAGAAGAAAAAGGAGGTGACTTAAAAGTCACTGAAGTCTTCAGAGTCGTTTTTAAATGCTGCATTTTCGACTACGTCTCAAACATTGAAAACTGAATTACATTTTTGTTCAGTAACAGTTACAGTTTTCTTATTGGTTTTTTGCTTATATCTCGAAAACAGTTACTCCTATCAATTTTTATCTTTTTTTCAAAATTCAAGCTGATAAAATTTCCTACAAAATAGTTATTTGCATTTTTCTTGTAGGACCAACCATAAGCGAGTTATAGAGTTGGATATAAATAATCTTTAACAAAAATTTGCTTTAAAATAAAATGTTTGAAAAACCGAAATTAAACTAAATTAATTAAGACTAACACTTTAGTAGAGGAAAAAGGAAAAGACATAAAAGTCACCAAAGTCTTGAGAGTCGTTTTTAGTCGTCATATTAATAACAATAACATTAATAATAATAATACTAATATTACTAAATTTGCTTATATGCAAGCGCTTAATTAAGGTAACAGTTTCTTGCTTATATCTCGAAAACAATTTCTTCTATCAATTTTTATTTTTTTACTAAAATTAAAGCTGATAAAATTTCCTACAAAATAGTTATTTGCATTTTTCATGTAGGGCTAACCATAAGCGAGATATAAGTTTGAAAATAATTAATATTTAAAAAAAAAGTGCTTTAACAGAAAATGTCTTGTAATTTAAAATACACTTAATTTATTGGTTCCAATACTTTATTAGAAGAAAAAGGAGGTGACATAAAAGTCACTGAAGTCTTCAGAGTCGTTTTTAAATGATGCATTTTCGTCTTCGTCTCAAACATTGAAAACTGAATTACATTTTTGTTCAGTAACTGTAACAGTTTTCACTTTGGTTTTTTGCTTATATCTCGAAAACAATTACTCCTATCAATTTTTATCTTTCTTTCAAAATTAAAGCTGATAAAATTTCCTACAAAATAGTTATTTGCATTTTTTTTGTAAGACCAACCATAAGCGAGTTATAGAGTTGGATATAAATAAACTTTAACAAAAATTTGGTTTAAAATAAAATGTTTGAAAAACCTAAATTAAACTAAATTAATTGAGTCTAACACTTTAGTATAGGAAAAAGGAGAAGACATAAAAGTCACCAAAGTCTTCAGAGTCGTTTTTGGTCGTCATATTAATAACAATAACATTAATAATAATAATACAAATAGTACTAAATTTGCTTATATGCAAACGCTTAATTAAGGTAACAGTTTTTTGGTTTCTTGCTTATATCTCGAAAACAGTTACTTCTATCAATTTTTATCTTTTAACTAAAATTAAAGCTGATAAAATTTCCTACAAAATAGTTATTTGCATTTTTCATGTAGGACTAACCATAAGCGAGATATAAGTTTGAAAATAATTAATATTTAAAAAAAAAGTGCTTTAACAGGAAATGTTTTGTGATTTAAAATCCACTTAATTTTATGGGTCTAATACTTTATTAGAAGAAAAAGGAGGTGACATAAAAGTCACCAAAGTCTTGAGAGTCGTTTTTAGTCGTCATATTAATAACAATAACATTAATAATAATAATACTAATAGTACTAAATTTGTTTATATGCAAGCGCTTAATTAAGGTAACAGTTTCTTGCTTATATCTCGAAAACAGTTACTCCTATCAATTTTTAACTTTATCAAAATTCAAGCTGATAAAATTTCCTACAAAATAGTTATTTGCATTTTTCTTGTAGGACCAACCATAAGCGAGTTATAGAGTTGGATATAAATAATCTTCAACAAAAATTTGCTTTAAAATAAAATGTTTGAAAAACCGAAATTAAACTAAATTAATTGAGTCTAACACTTTAGTATAGGAAAAAGGAGAAGACATAAAAGTCACCAAAGTTTTGAGAGTCGTTTTTAGTCGTCATATTAATAACAATAACATTAATAATAATAATAGTAATAGTACTAAATTTGCTTATATGCAAGCGCTTAATTAAGGTAACAGTTTTTTGGTTTCTTGCTTATATCTCGAAAACAGTTACTCCTATCAATTTTTATCTTTTTACTAAAATTAAAGCTGATAAAATTTCCTACAAAATAGTTATTTGCATTTTTCATGTAGGACTAACCATAAGCGAGATATAAGTTTGAAAATAAATGATATTTAAAAAAAAAGTGTTTTAACAGAAAATGTCTTGTGATTTAAAATACACTTAATTTAATGAGTCCAATACTTTATTAGAAGAAAAAGGAGGTGACATAAAAGTCACTGAAGTCTTCAGAGTCGATTTTAAATGGTGCATTTTCGTCTTCATCTCAAACATTGAAAACTGAGTTACATTTTTGTTCAGTAACAGTTACAGTTTTTTTATTGGTTTTTTGCTTATATCTCGAAAACAGTTACTCCTATCAATTTTTATCTTTCTTTCAAGATTAAAGCTGATAAAATTTCCTAAAAAATAGTTATTTGCATTTTTCTTGTAGGACCAACCATAAGCGAGTTATAGAGTTGGATATAAATAATATTTAACAAAAACTTGCTTTAAAATAAAATGTTTGAAAAACTAAAATTAAACTAAATTAATTGTGTCTAACACTTTAGTTGAGGAAAAAGGAGAAAACATTAAAGTCACTAAAGGTTTCAGAGTCGTCTTTAGTCGTCATATTAATAACAATAACATTAATAATAATAATACTAATAGTACTAAATTTGCTTATATGCAAGCGCTTAATTAAGGTAACAGTTTCTTGCTTATATCTCGAAAACTGTTACTTCTATCAATTTTTATCTTTTTACTAAAATTAAAGCTGATAAAATTTCCTACAAAATAGTTGTTTGCATTTTTCATGTAGGACTAACCATAAGCGAGATATAAGTTTGAAAATAATTAATATTTAAAAAAAAGTGCTTTAACAGAAAATGTTTAGTGATTTAAAATACACTTAATTTATTAGGTCCAATACTTTATTAGAAGAAAAAGGAGGTGACATATAAGTCACTGAAGTCTTCAGAGTCGATTTTAAATGCTGCATTTTCGTCTTCGTCTCAAACATTGAAAACTGAATTACATTTTTGTTCAGTAACAGTTACAGTTTTTATATTGGTTTTTTGCTTATATCTCGAAAACAGTTACTCCTATCAATTTTTACCTTTCTCTTAAAATTAAAGCTGATAAAATTTCCTACAAAATAGTTATTTGCATTTTTCTTGTAGGACCAATCATAAGCGAGTTATAGAGTTGGATATAAATAATATTTAACAAAAACTTGCTTTAAAATAAAACGTTTGAAAAACTAAAATTAAACTAAATTAATTGTGTCTAACACTTTAGTAGAGGAAAAAGGAGAAGACATAAAAGTCACTAAAGGTTTCAGAGTCGTCTTTAATCGTCATATTAATAACAATAACATTAATAATAATAATACTAATAGTACTAAATTTGCTTACATGCAAACGCTTAATTAAGGTAACAGTTTTTTGGTTTCTTGCTTATATCTCAAAAACAGTTACTTATATCAATTTTTATTTTTTTACAAACATTAAAGCTGATAAAATTTCCTACAAAATAGTTATTTGAATTTTTCATGTAAGACTAACCATAAGCGAGATATAAGTTTAAAAATTATTAATATTTAAAAAAAAAGTGCTTTAACAAAAAATGCCTTGTGATTTAAAATACACTTAATTTATTGGGTCCAATACTTTATTAGAAGAAAAAGGAGGTGACATAAAAGTCGCTGAAGTCTTCAGAGTCGATTTTAAATGCTGCATTTTCGTCTTCGTCTCAAACATTGAAAACTGAATTACATTTTTGTTCAGTAACTGTAACAGTTTTCACTTTGGTTTTTTGCTTATATCTCGAAAACAATTACTCCAATCAATTTTTATCTATCTTTCAAAATTAAAGCTGATAAAATTTCCAACAAAATAGTTATTTACATTTTTCTTGTAGGACCAAGTATAAACGAGTTATAGAGTTGGATATAAATAATATTTAACAAAAATTTGCTTTACAATAAAATGCTTGAAAAACGGGAATTAAACTAAATTAATTGTGTCTAACACTTTAGTAGAGGAAAAAGGAGAAGACATAAAAGTCACTAAATGTTTGAGAGTCGTCTTTAGTCGTCATATTAATAACAATAACATTAATAATAATAATACTAATAGTACTAAATTTGCTTATATGCAAACGCTTAATTAAGGTAACAGTTTTTTGGTTTCTTGCTTATATCTCGAAAACAGTTACTCCTATCAATTTTTATCTTTTTTTCAGAATTAAAGCTGATAAAATTTTCTACAAAATAGTTATTTGCATTTTTTTGTAGGACCAACCATAAGCGAGTTATAGAGTTGGATATAAATAATCTTTAACAAAAATTTGCTTTAAAATAAAATGTTTGAAAAACCTATATTAAACTAAATTAATTTGGTCTAACACATTAGTTGAGGAAAAAGGAGAAGACATAAAAGTCACCAAAGTCTTCAGAGTTGTTTTTAGTACAAAATTTGCTTATAAGCAAACGCTTAATTAAGGTAACAGTTTTTTGGTTTCTTGCTTATATCTCGAAAACAGTTACTCCTATCAATTTTTATAGTTTTACTAAAATTAAAGCTGATAAAATTTCCTACAAAATAATATCTTGCATTTTTTATGTAGGACTAACCATAAGCGAGATATAAGTTTGAAAATAATTAATATTTAAAAAATAGTGCTTTAACAGAAAATGTCTTGTGATTTAAAATACACTTAATTTAATGAGTCCAATACTTTATTAGAAGAAAAAGGAGGTGACATATAAGTCACTGAAGTCTTCAGAGTCGATTTTAAATGCTGCATTTTCGTCTTCGTCTCAAACATTGAAAACTGAATTACATTTTTGTTCAGTAACAGTTACAGTTTTCTTATTGGTTTTTTGCTTATATCTCGAAAACAGTTACTCCTATCAATTTTTATCTTTTTTTCAAAATTCAAGCTGATAAAATTTCCTACAAAATAGTTCTTTGCATTTTTCTTGTAGGACCAACCATAAGCGAGTTATAGAGTTGGATATAAATAATCTTTAACAAAAATTTGCTTTAAAATAAAATGTTTGAAAAAGCGAAATTAAACTAAATTAGTTAAGACTAACACTTTAGTAGAGGAAAAAGAAAAGACATAAAAGTCACCAAAGTCTTGAGAGTCGTTTTTAGTCGTCATATTAATAACAATAACATTAATAATAATAATACTAATATTACTAAATTTGCTTATATGCAAGCGCTTAATTAAGGTAACAGTTTCTTGCTTATATCTCGAAAACAATTCCTTCTATCAATTTTTATTTTTTTACTAAAATTAAAGCTGATAAAATTTTCTACAAAATAGTTATTTGCATTTTTCAATTAGGGCTAACCATAAGCGAGATATAAGTTTGAAAATAATTAATATTTAAAAAAAAAGTGCTTTAACAGATAATGTCTTGTAATTTAAAATACACTTAATTTATTGGGTCCAATACTTTATTAGAAGAAAAAGGAGGTGACATAAAAGTCACTGAAGTCTTCAGAGTCGTTTTTAAATGATGCATTTTCGTCTTCGTCTCAAACATTGAAAACTGAATTACATTTTTGTTCAGTAACTGTAACAGTTTTCACTTTGGTTTTTTGCTTATATCCCGAAAACAATTACACCTATCAATTTTTATCTTTCTTTCAAAATTAAAGCTGATAAAATTTCCTACAAAATAGTTATTTGCATTTCTTTTGTAAGACCAACCATAAGCGAGTTATAGGGTTGGATATAAATAATCTTTAACAAAAATTTGCTTTAAAATAAAATGTTTGAAAAACCTAAATTAAACTAAATTAATTGAGTCTAACATTTTAGTATAGGAAAAAGGAGAAGACATAAAAGTCACCAAAGTCTTCAGAGTCGTTTTTGGTCGTCATATTAATAACAATAACATTAATAATAATAATACAAATAGTACTAAATTTGCTTATATGCAAACGCTTAATTAAGGTAACAGTTTTTTGATTTCTTGCTTATATCTCGAAAACAGTTACTTCTATCAATTTTTATCTTTTAACTAAAATTAAAGCTGATAAAATTTCCTACAAAATAGTTATTTGCATTTTTCATGTAGGACTAACCATAAGCGAGATATAAGTTTGAAAATAATTAATATTTAAAAAAAATGTGCTTTAACAGGAAATGTCTTGTGATTTAAAATACACTTAATTTTATGGGTCCAATACTTTATTAGAAGAAAAAGGAGGTGACATAAAAGTCACCAAAGTCTTGAGAGTCGTTTTTAGTCGTCATATTAATAACAATAACATTAATAATAATAATACTAATAGTACAAAATTTGTTTATATGCAAGCGCTTAATTAAGGTAACAGTTTCTTGCTTATATTTCGAAAACAGTTACTCCTATCAATTTTTATTTTTTACTAAAATTAAAGCTGATAAAATTTCCTACAAAATAGTTATTTGCATTTTTTATGTAGGACTAACCATAAGCGAGATATAAGTTTGAAAATAATTAATATTTAAAAAAAAAGTGCTTTAACAGAAAATGCCTTGTGATTTAAAATACACTTAATTTATTGGGTCCAATACTTAATTAGAAGAAAAAGGAGGTGACAGAAAATGCTGCATTTTCGTCTTCGTCTCAAACATTGAAAACTGAATTACATTTTTGTTCAGTAACAGTTACAGTTTTCTTATTGATTTTTTGCTTATATCTCGGAAACAGTTACTCCTATCAATTTTTATCTTTTTACTAAAATTAAAGCTGATAAAATTTCCTACAAAATAGTTATTTGCATTTTTTATGTAGGACTAACCATAAGCGAGATATAAGTTTGAAAATAATTAATATTTAAAAAAAAAAGTGCATTAACAGAAAATGTCTTGTGATTTAAAATACACTTACTTTATTGGGTCCAATACTTTATTAGAAGAAAAAGGAGGTGACATAAAAGTCACCAAAGTCTTGAGAGTCGTTTTTAGTCGTCATATTAATAACAATAACATTAATAATAATAATACTAATAGTACTAAATTTGTTTATATGCAAGCGCTTAATTAAGGTAACAGTTTCTTGCTTATATTTCGAAAACAGTTACTCCTATCAATTTTTATCTTTTTACTAAAATTAAAGCTGATAAAATTTCCTACAAAATAGTTTTAGCATTTTTTTTGTAGGACCAACCATAAGCGAGTTATAGAGTTTGATATAAATAATCTTTAACAAAAATTTGCTTTAAAATAAAATGTTTGAAAAACCGAAATTAAACTAAATTAATTGGGTCTAACACTTTAGTAGAGGAAAAAGGAGAACACATAAAAGTCACTAAAGGTTTCAGAGTCGTCTTTAATCGTCATACTAATAACAATAACCTTAATAATAATAATACTAATAGTACTAAATTTGCTTGTATGCAAACGCTTAATTAAGGTGACAGTTTTTTGGTTTCTTGCTTATATCTCGAAAACAGTTGCTCTTATCAATTTTTATCTTTTTACTAAAATTAAAGCTGATAAAATTTCCTACAAAATAATTTTTTGCATTTTTCATGTAGGACTAACCATAAGCGAGATATAAGTTTGAAAATAATCAATATTTAAAAAAAAAGTGCTTTAACAAAAAATGTCTTGTGATTTAAAATACACTTAATTTATTGGGTCCAATACTTTATTAGAAGAAAAAGGAGGTGACTTAAAAGTCACTGAAGTCTTCAGAGTCGTTTTTAAATGCTGCATTTTCGTCTACGTCTCAAACATTGAAAACTGAATTACATTTTTGTTCAGTAACTGTTACAGTTTTCACTTTGGTTTTTTGCTTATATCTCGAAAACAGTTACTCCTATAAATTTTTATCTTTTCTTTAAAATTAAACCTGATAAAATTTCCTACAAAATAGTTATTTGCATTTCTTTTGTAAGACCAACCATAAGCGAGTTATAGAGTTGGATATAAATAATCTTTAACAAAAATTTGCTTTAAAATAAAATGTTTGAAAAACCGAAATTAAACTAAATTAATTGGGTCTAACACTTTAGTAGAGGAAAAAGGAGTAGACGTAAAAGTCCCCAAAGTCTTCAGAGTCGTTTTTAATCGTCATATTAAAAACAATAACATTAATAATAATAATACTAATAGTACTAAATTTGCTTATATGCAAACGCTTAATTAAGGTAACAGTTTTTTGGTTTCTTGCTAATATCTCGAAAACAGTTACTCCTATCAATTTTTACCTTTTTACTAAAATTAAAGCTGATAAAATTTCCTACAAAATAGTTATTTGCATTTTTCATGTAGGACTAACCATAAGCGAGATATAAGTTTGAAAATAATTAATATTTAAAAAAAAAGTGCTTTAACAGAAAATGTCTTGTGATTTAAAATACACTTAATTTATTGGGTCCAATACTTTATTAGAAGAAAATGGAGGTGACATAAAAGTCACTGAAGTCTTCAGAGTCGTTTTTAAATGCTGCATTTTCGTCTTCGTCTCAAACATTGAAAACTGGATTACATTTTTGTTCAGTAACAGTCACAGTTTTATTATTGGTTATTTGCTTATATCTCGAAAAAAGTTACTCCTATCAAATTTTATCTTTCTTCCAAAATTAAAGCTGATAAAATTTCCAACAAAATAGTTATTTACATTTTTCTTGTAGGACCAAGCATAAACGAGTTATAGAGTTGGATATAAATAATATTTAACAAAAATTTGCTTTAAAATAAAATGCTGGAAAAACCGGAATTAAACTAAATTAATTGTGTCTAACACTTTAGTAGAAGAAAAAGGAGAAGACATAAAAGTCACTAAATGTTTCAGAGTCGTCTTTAGTCGTCATATTAATAACAATAACATTAATAATAATAATACTAATAGTACTAAATTTGCTTATATGCAAACGTTTAATTAAGGTAACAGTTTTTTGGTTTCTTGCTTATATCTCGAAAACAGTTACTCCTATCAATTTTTATCTTTTTTTCAAAATTAAAGCTGATAAAATTTCCTACAAACTAGTTATTTACATTTTTTTGTAGGACCAACCATAAGCGAGTTATAGAGTTGGATATAAATAATCTTTAACAAAAATTTGCTTAAAATAAAATGTTTGAAAAACCGATATTAAACTAAATTAATTGGGTCTAACACTTTAGTATAGGAAAAAGGAGAAGATATAAAAGTCACCAAAGTCTTCAGAGTTGTTTTTAATACTAAATTTGCTTATATGCAAGCGCTTAATTAAGGTAACAGTTTTTTGGTTTCTTGCTTATATCTCGAAAACAGTTACTCCTATCAATTTTTATCTTTTTACTAAAATTAAAGCTGATAAAATTTCCTACAAAATAGTAATTTGCATTTTTTATGTAGGACTAACCATAAGCGAAAAATAAGTTTGATAATAATTAATATTTAAAAAAAAAGTGCTTTAACAGAAAATGTCTTGTGATTTAAAATACACTTAATTTATTGGGTCCAATACTTTATTAGAAGAAAAAGGAGGTGACTTAAAAGTCACTGAAGTCTTCAGAGTCGTTTTTAAATGCTGCATTTTCGTCTACGTCTCAAACATTGAAAACTGAATTACATTTTTGTTCAGTAACTGTTACAGTTTTCACTTTGGTTTTTTGCTTATATCTCGAAAACAGTTACTCCTATAAATTTTTATCTTTTCTTTAAAATTAAAGCTGATAAAATTTCCTACAAAATAGTTATTTGCATTTCTTTTGTAATTTGCTTTAAAATAAAATGTTTGAAAAACCGATATTAAACTAAATTAATTGTGTCTAACACTTTAGTAGAGGAAAAAGGAGAAGACATAAAAGTCACCAAAGTCTTTAGAGTTGTTTTTAGTACTAAATTTGCTTATATGCAAGCGCTTAATTAAGGTAACAGTTTTTTGGTTTCTTGCTTATATCTCGAAAACAGTTACTCCTATCAATTTTTATCTTTTTACTAAAATTTTTACTAAAATTAAAGTGACAGTAAATGCTGCATTTTCGTCTTCGTCTCAAACATTGAAAACTGTATTACATTTAAGACTTTAGTGACTTTTATGTCTCCTCCTTTTTCCTCTACTAAAGTGTTAGACACGATTAATTTTGTTTAATTTCAGTTTTTCAAACATTTTATTTTAAAGCAAATTTTTGTTAAATATTAAAAACTATAAAATGGCTTAGATTGCCTAAAAACACAGATCACACATGATCTTTCGCATAGAAATGAGAAAACGCTCATGTAACACACAAAATAAGCTCTATATTTCCTTATTAAAAGTATTATTATTATTATTACTTTTGTTTCTATTACTATTATTATTATTATTATTATTGTTAATATTATTATTATTATTATTTATATTATTTTTATTATTTATATTATTATTATTATTAACTTTTGTATAGTAAAAACACAGATCACAGATGATCTCTTGCATAGAAATGAGAAAACGCTCATATAACACAAAATAAGCTTCATTTTTGCTTAGAAAACTAAGCTTACTTTTATTACTATTATTATTATTTTTATTATTAATATTATTATTATTATTATTATTATTATTATTATTATTATTATTATTATTATTATTATTATTATTATTATTATTATTATTATTATTATTATTAATATTATTATTATTATTATTATTGTTATTATTATTGTTAATATTATTATTATTATTATTAAGAACCGATTATAACTTTTGTATAGTAAATGTTTTTATACCAGTTTTAAAATGAGTTATTAATTTTAGACAATTTCTTGCCTAAAAACACAGATCACAGATGATTTCTTGCATAGAAATGAGAAAACACTCATATAACACACAAAATAAGCTTCATTTTTGCTTAGAAAACTTAGCTTACTTTTATTACTATTATTATTATTTTTATTATTATTACTGTTATTATTATTATTATTATTATTATTATTATTATTATTATTACTATTATTTTTATTATTATTATTACTAATATTATTATTATTATTATTACTATTTTTATTATTAATATTATTATTATTAAAAACCGATTTTAACTTTTGTATAGTAAATGTTTTTATACCAGTTTTAAAATGAGTTATTAATTTTAGACAATTTCTTGCCTAAAAACACAGATCACAAATGATCTCCTGCATATAAATGAGAAAACGCTCAGATAACACAAAATAAGCTTCATTTTTGCTTAGAAAAACTAAGCTTTAATTTAGAAAGAAATTCATTATTATAAGTATTATTATCATTATTATTATTATTATTATTAACTTTTGTATAGTAAATGTTTTTATACCAGTTTTAAAATGAGTGATTTATTTTAGACAATTTCTTGCCTAAAAACTATAAAATTGCTTAGATTGCCTAAAAACACAGATCACACATGATCTTTTGCATAGAAATGAGAAAACGCTCATGTAACACACAAAATAAGCTTCATTTTTCCTTATTAAAAGTATTATTATAATTATTACTATTATTATTATTATTATTATTATTATTATTATTATTATTATTATTATTAACTTTTGTGTAGTAAATGTTTTTATACCAGTTTTAAAATGAGTTAATAATTTTAGACAATTTCTTGCCTAAAAACACAGATCACAGATGATTTCTTGCATAGAAATGAGAAAACGCTCATATAACACACAAAATAAGCTTTATTTTTGCTTAGAAAACTAAGCTTACTTTTATTACTATTATTAATTTTATTATTATTATTATTATTATTATTATTATTATTAGTGTTATTATTATTATTATTATTATTAAAAAATTATATTAAACAGACAGAATACGTCGTATTCTGACACAAAAAAACGAATTACGTTATAGACTTGACGAGAACGGCGTATCTCGGACTCTTATAGGACTCTTATAGGGTCAAAAAGTATCAGTTTGGATTAAAACAAATTATTTTTGTTGACTCTCAGTCTGAATTGTTCATCAGTTCAAACAAAAACGACTTGTTTTAGACGATCTTTTGCTTTGAACAAGAAAACTTACATCGAACAGACTAAAAACGTATTAATCTGGCATAAAAGAGCAATTTATGTATCACTTTGGATAAAGGCAGCTAATCCTATTCGTTTCAATGCTTAAAATAGACAAAATTGTTTATAAATCTAACAAAAACGCTGTATTCTAGCACAAAATACTAATTACATTATAGTTTCGACGAGAATAGCTTATTTGGAATGATTCTATGCTTCCAAACGAGTAAACTTTTATTAAACATGCCAAACATCATGTTTTGTCCTATAAAGACATTTTATATTGCAGTTTGTATTAAAACAAAATATTTTCGTTGATTCTTTGTTAGAAGCAGCAAACCTAGCATTAAAGAATCTGAAAACTTTGTATTCGGACACAAACCACCGAATTTTGTATCAGTTTAGACAAAAACGGTTGATTTTCGACAATATTTTGCTTTGAACAAGAAATCTTATGTCAAACTGACTAAAAACGTCTAATTTTAGCACAAAACAAAAGATCTGCGTTATAGTCTTAACGAGAGCTGTTAATTTCAAACCGTTCTATGCTTTGAAACGAGTAAACTTTCTCTGAACAGAGGAAAAACATCTTATTTCGCCTTTTAAAAACGATTCATGCCACAGTTAGGATAAAAACCAATTATTTTCGTTAATTCATTGTTACAAACAAGAAACCTTACATCAAAGTAACTGAAAACCCCTTATTCAGGCACAGAAATTCGAATTACGTTTCAGTCTGGACAAAAACTACTTACTTTAGACGATCATTTGTTTTGAATACAAAAACTTACATTAAAAAGATTAAAAACGTCTTATTCTGGCTGAAAACTGCAAATTATATATTACTCTAGATAAAAGCAATTTATCCTGATTACTCCTTTACTTAGAATAGAGTAAACTTGTATAAAACTTAATGAAAACTTTAAATTTCGTCTCAAAGAAATAATTTACGTTATAGTTTCGACCAGCACTGTTTATTTCAAACGATTTTATGATTCGAAACTAATGAACTTTTATGGGGCAGATGCAAAACCACATATTACCATATAAAGCGTTGTTTTAAAGCAAGTTATTACCTTTTGCAACAAGAAATTTCACGTCAAAGAAACTGAAAACTTCGTATCCATGCACAAATATCGAATTACGTATCAGTTTAGGCAAATACAGCTTATTTTAAACGATTACTTGCTATAAACAAGAAAAATTTTATCAAACATATTGAAAACGTCTTATTCTCGAAAATAAGAGCAAATTATGTATCAGTTTTAACAAAAGCGGATTACACTGTTTGATTCTATGCTTAGAGTAGAGTAAACTACTAGAAAACGTAATGAAAACTCTATATTCAAGCTCAAAAAACAAATTACGTTATAGTTTTGACAAAAAAAATTATTTCGGATGATTACATACTTCGAAGTAAGCAAACTTTACTTGAACAAGTGCAAAAGCTAATACTTTGCTTTAAAATAACGATTTATGTCTTAATATGATATTTTGCATCTGTCCTATAAAAGTTTACTCGTTTCTGTGCCTGAATAAGGGGTTTTCAGTTACTTTGATGTAAGGTTTCTTGTTTGTAACAATGAATTAACGAAAATAATTGGTTTTTATCCTAACTGTGGCATGAATCGTTTGTAAAAGGCGAAATAAGATGTTTTTCCTCTGTTCAGTGAAAGTTTACTCGTTTCAAAGCATAGAACCGTTTGAAATTAACAGCTCTCGTTAAGACTATAACGCAAATCTTTTGTTTTGTGCTAAAATAAGACGTTTTTAGTCAGTTTGATATAAGTTTTCTTGTTCAAAGCAAAATATTGTCGAAAATCAACCGTTTTTGTCTAAACTGATACAAAATTCGGTGGTTTGTGTCCGAATACAAAGTTTTCAGATTCTTTAATGTTAGGTTTGCTGCTTCTAACAAAGAATCAACGAAAATATTTTGTTTTAATACAAACTGCAATATAAAATGTCTTTATAGGACAAAACATGATGTTTGGCATCTGTTTAATAAAAATTTACTCGTTTGGAAGCATAGAATCATTCCAAATAAGCTATTCTCGTCGAAACTATAATGTAATTAGTATTTTGTGCTAGAATACAGCGTTTTTGTTAGATTTATTAACAATTTTGTCTATTTTAAGCAATGAAACGAATAGGATTAGCTGCCTTTATCCAAAGTGATACATAAATTGCTCTTTTATGCCAGATTAATACGTTTTTAGTCTGTTCGATGTAAGTTTTCTTGTTCAAAGCAAAAGATCGTCTAAAACAAGTCGTTTTTGTTTGAACTGATGAACAATTCAGACTGAGAGTCAACAAAAATAATTTGTTTTAATCCAAACTGATACTTTTTGACCCTATAAGAGTCCTATAAGAGTCCGAGATACGCCGTTCTCGTCAAGTCTATAACGTAATTCGTTTTTTTGTGTCAGAATACGACGTATTCTGTCTGTTTAATATAATTTTTTAATAATAATAATAATAATAATAACACTAATAATAATAATAATAATAATAATAATAATAATAATAATAATAATAATAATAAAATTAATAATAGTAATAAAAGTAAGCTTAGTTTTTTAAGCAAAAATAAAGCTTATTTTGTGTGTTATATGAGCGTTTTCTCATTTCTATGCAAGAAATCATCTGTGATCTGTGTTTTTAGGCAAGAAATTGTCTAAAATTATTAACTCATTTTAAAACTGGTATAAAAACATTTACTACACAAAAGTTAATAATAATAATAATAATAATAATAATAATAATAATAATAATAATAATAATAGTAATAATTATAATAATACTTTTAATAAGGAAAAATGAAGCTTATTTTGTGTGTTACATGAGCGTTTTCTCATTTCTATGCAAAAGATCATGTGTGATCTGTGTTTTTAGGCAATCTAAGCAATTTTATAGTTTTTAGGCAAGAAATTGTCTAAAATAAATCACTCATTTTAAAACTGGTATAAAAACATTTACTATACAAAAGTTAATAATAATAATAATAATAATGATAATAATACTTATAATAATGAATTTCTTTCTAAATTAAAGCTTAGTTTTTCTAAGCAAAAATGAAGCTTATTTTGTGTTATCTGAGCGTTTTCTCATTTCTATGCAGGAGATCATCTGTGATCTGGGTTTTTAGGCAAGAAATTGTCTAAAATTAATAACTCATTTTAAAACTGGTATAAAAACATTTACTATACAAAAGTTAAAATCGGTTTTTAATAATAATAATATTAATAATAAAAATAATAATAATAATAATAATAATATTAGTAATAATAATAATAAAAATAATAGTAATAATAATAATAATAATAATAATAATAATAATAATAATAATAATAACAGTAATAATAATAAAAATAATAATAATAGTAATAAAAGTAAGCTAAGTTTTCTAAGCAAAAATGAAGCTTATTTTGTGTGTTATATGAGTGTTTTCTCATTTCTATGCAAGAAATCATCTGTGATCTGTGTTTTTAGGCAAGAAATTGTCTAAAATTAATAACTCATTTTAAAACTGGTATAAAAACATTTACTATACAAAAGTTATAATCGGTTCTTAATAATAATAATAATAATAATAATAATAATAATAATAATAATAATAATATTAATAATTAAAATAATAATAATAGTAATAAAAGTAAGCTTAGTTTTCTAAGCAAAAATGAAGCTTATTTTGTGTTATATGAGCGTTTTCTCATTTCTATGCAAGAGATCATCTGTGATCTGTGTTTTTACTATACAAAAGTTAATAATAATAATAATATAAATAATAATAATAATATTAACAATAATAATAATAATAATAATAGTAATAGAAACAATAATAATAATAATAATAATACTTTTAATAAGGAAAAATAGAGCTTATTTTGTGTGTTACATGAGCGCTTTCTCATTTCTATGCGAAAGATCATGTGTGATCTGTGTTTTTAGGCAATCTAAGCCATTTTATAGTTTTTAATATTTAACAAAAATTTGCTTTAAAATAAAATGTTTGAAAAACTGAAATTAAACAAAATTAATCGTGTCTAACACTTTAGTAGAGGAAAAAGGAGGAGACATAAAAGTCACTAAAGTCTTAAATGTAATACAGTTTTCAATGTTTGAGACGAAGACGAAAATGCAGCATTTACTGTCACTTTAATTTTAGTAAAAATTTTAGTAAAAAGATAAAAATTGATAGGAGTAACTGTTTTCGAGATATAAGCAAGAAACCAAAAAACTGTTACCTTAATTAAGCGCTTGCATATAAGCAAATTTAGTACTAAAAACAACTCTAAAGACTTTGGTGACTTTTATGTCTTCTCCTTTTTCCTCTACTAAAGTGTTAGACACAATTAATTTAGTTTAATATCGGTTTTTCAAACATTTTATTTTAAAGCAAATTACAAAAGAAATGCAAATAACTATTTTGTAGGAAATTTTATCAGCTTTAATTTTAAAGAAAAGATAAAAATTTATAGGAGTAACTGTTTTCGAGATATAAGCAAAAAACCAAAGTGAAAACTGTAACAGTTACTGAACAAAAATGTAATTCAGTTTTCAATGTTTGAGACGTAGACGAAAATGCAGCATTTAAAAACGACTCTGAAGACTTCAGTGACTTTTAAGTCACCTCCTTTTTCTTCTAATAAAGTATTGGACCCAATAAATTAAGTGTATTTTAAATCACAAGACATTTTCTGTTAAAGCACTTTTTTTTTAAATATTAATTATTATCAAACTTATTTTTCGCTTATGGTTAGTCCTACATAAAAAATGCAAATTACTATTTTGTAGGAAATTTTATCAGCTTTAATTTTAGTAAAAAGATAAAAATTGATAGGAGTAACTGTTTTCGAGATATAAGCAAGAAACCAAAAAACTGTTACCTTAATTAAGCGCTTGCATATAAGCAAATTTAGTATTAAAAACAACTCTGAAGACTTTGGTGACTTTTATATCTTCTCCTTTTTCCTATACTAAAGTGTTAGACCCAATTAATTTAGTTTAATATCGGTTTTTCAAACATTTTATTTTAAGCAAATTTTTGTTAAAGATTATTTATATCCAACTCTATAACTCGCTTATGGTTGGTCCTACAAAAAAATGTAAATAACTAGTTTGTAGGAAATTTTATCAGCTTTAATTTTGAAAAAAAGATAAAAATTGATAGGAGTAACTGTTTTCGAGATATAAGCAAGAAACCAAAAAACTGTTACCTTAATTAAACGTTTGCATATAAGCAAATTTAGTACTATTAGTATTATTATTATTAATGTTATTGTTATTAATATGACGACTAAAGACGACTCTGAAACATTTAGTGACTTTTATGTCATCTCCTTTTTCCTCTACTAAAGTGTTAGACACAATTAATTTAGTTTAATTCCGGTTTTTCCAGCATTTTATTTTAAAGCAAATTTTTGTTAAATATTATTTATATCCAACTCTATAACTCGTTTATGCTTGGTCCTACAAGAAAAATGTAAATAACTATTTTGTTGGAAATTTTATCAGCTTTAATTTTGGAAGAAAGATAAAATTTGATAGGAGTAACTTTTTTCGAGATATAAGCAAATAACCAATAAGAAAAAAGAAAACTGTGACTGTTACTGAACAAAAATATAATCCAGTTTTCAATGTTTGAGACGAAGACGAAAATGCAGCATTTAAAAACGACTCTGAAGACTTCAGTGACTTTTATGTCACCTCCATTTTCTTCTAATAAAGTATTGGACCCAATAAATTAAGTGTATTTTAAATCACAAGACATTTTCTGTTAAAGCACTTTTTTTTTTAATATTAATTATTTTCAAACTTATATCTCGCTTATGGTTAGTCCTACATGAAAAATGCAAATAACTATTTTGTAGGAAATTTTATCAGCTTTAATTTTAGTAAAAAGATAAAAATTGATAGGAGTAACTGTTTTCGAGATATAAGCAAGAAACCAAAAAACTGTTACCTTAATTAAGCGTTTGCATATAAGCAAATTTAGTACTATTAGTATTATTATTATTAATGTTATTGTTTTTAATATGACGATTAAAAACGACTCTGAAGACTTTGGGGACTTTTACGTCTACTCCTTTTTCCTCTACTAAAGTGTTAGACCCAATTAATTTAGTTTAATTTCGGTTTTTCAAACATTTTATTTTAAAGCAAATTTTTGTTAAAGATTATTTATATCCAACTCTATAACTTGCTTATGGTTGGTCTTACAAAAGAAATGCAAATAACTATTTTGTAGGAAATTTTATCAGCTTTAATTTTAAAGAAAAGATAAAAATTTATAGGAGTAACTGTTTTCGAGATATAAGCAAAAAACCAAAGTGAAAACTGTAACAGTTACTGAACAAAAATGTAATTCAGTTTTCAATGTTTGAGACGTAGACGAAAATGCAGCATTTAAAAACGACTCTGAAGACTTCAGTGACTTTTAAGTCACCTCCTTTTTCTTCTAATAAAGTATTGGACCCAATAAATTAAGTGTATTTTAAATCACAAGACATTTTCTGTTAAAGCACTTTTTTTTTAAATATTAATTATTATCAAACTTATTTTTCGCTTATGGTTAGTCCTACATAAAAAATGCAAATTACTATTTTGTAGGAAATTTTATCAGCTTTAATTTTAGTAAAAAGATAAAAATTGATAGGAGTAACTGTTTTCGAGATATAAGCAAGAAACCAAAAAACTGTTACCTTAATTAAGCGCTTGCATATAAGCAAATT
Source organism: Tribolium castaneum (assembly GCF_031307605.1). NCBI lineage: Eukaryota > Metazoa > Arthropoda > Insecta > Coleoptera > Tenebrionidae > Tribolium > Tribolium castaneum. Next base: position 18,979,692 of record NC_087397.1, read on the forward strand.
TAGTACTAAAAACAACTCTAAAGACTTTGGTGACTTTTATGTCTTCTCCTTTTTCCTCTACTAAAGTGTTAGACACAATTAATTTAGTTTAATATCGGTTTTTCAAACATTTTATTTTAAAGCAAATTACAAAAGAAATGCAAATAACTATTTTGTAGGAAATTTTATCAGCTTTAATTTTAAAGAAAAGATAAAAATTTATAGGAGTAACTGTTTTCGAGATATAAGCAAAAAACCAAAGTGAAAACTGTAACAGTTACTGAACAAAAATGTAATTCAGTTTTCAATGTTTGAGACGTAGACGAAAATGCAGCATTTAAAAACGACTCTGAAGACTTCAGTGACTTTTAAGTCACCTCCTTTTTCTTTTAATAAAGTATTGGACCCAATAAATTAAGTGTATTTTAAATCACAAGACATTTTCTGTTAAAGCACTTTTTTTTTAAATATTAATTATTATCAAACTTATTTTTCGCTTATGGTTAGTCCTACATAAAAAATGCAAATTACTATTTTGTAGGAAATTTTATCAGCTTTAATTTTAGTAAAAAGATAAAAATTGATAGGAGTAACTGTTTTCGAGATATAAGCAAGAAACCAAAAAACTGTTACCTTAATTAAGCGCTTGCATATAAGCAAATTTAGTATTAAAAACAACTCTGAAGACTTTGGTGACTTTTATATCTTCTCCTTTTTCCTATACTAAAGTGTTAGACCCAATTAATTTAGTTTAATATCGGTTTTTCAAACATTTTATTTTAAGCAAATTTTTGTTAAAGATTATTTATATCCAACTCTATAACTCGCTTATGGTTGGTCCTACAAAAAAATGTAAATAACTAGTTTGTAGGAAATTTTATCAGCTTTAATTTTGAAAAAAAGATAAAAATTGATAGGAGTAACTGTTTTCGAGATATAAGCAAGAAACCAAAAAACTGTTACCTTAATTAAACGTTTGCATATAAGCAAATTTAGTACTATTAGTATTATTATTATTAATGTTATTGTTATTAATATGACGACTAAAGACGACTCTGAAACATTTAGTGACTTTTATGTCATCTCCTTTTTCCTCTACTAAAGTGTTAGACACAATTAATTTAGTTTAATTCCGGTTTTTCCAGCATTTTATTTTAAAGCAAATTTTTGTTAAATATTATTTATATCCAACTCTATAACTCGTTTATGCTTGGTCCTACAAGAAAAATGTAAATAACTATTTTGTTGGAAATTTTATCAGCTTTAATTTTGGAAGAAAGATAAAATTTGATAGGAGTAACTTTTTTCGAGATATAAGCAAATAACCAATAAGAAAAAAGAAAACTGTGACTGTTACTGAACAAAAATATAATCCAGTTTTCAATGTTTGAGACGAAGACGAAAATGCAGCATTTAAAAACGACTCTGAAGACTTCAGTGACTTTTATGTCACCTCCATTTTCTTCTAATAAAGTATTGGACCCAATAAATTAAGTGTATTTTAAATCACAAGACATTTTCTGTTAAAGCACTTTTTTTTTAATATTAATTATTTTCAAACTTATATCTCGCTTATGGTTAGTCCTACATGAAAAATGCAAATAACTATTTTGTAGGAAATTTTATCAGCTTTAATTTTAGTAAAAAGATAAAAATTGATAGGAGTAACTGTTTTCGAGATATAAGCAAGAAACCAAAAAACTGTTACCTTAATTAAGCGTTTGCATATAAGCAAATTTAGTACTATTAGTATTATTATTATTAATGTTATTGTTTTTAATATGACGATTAAAAACGACTCTGAAGACTTTGGGGACTTTTACGTCTACTCCTTTTTCCTCTACTAAAGTGTTAGACCCAATTAATTTAGTTTAATTTCGGTTTTTCAAACATTTTATTTTAAAGCAAATTTTTGTTAAAGATTATTTATATCCAACTCTATAACTTGCTTATGGTTGGTCTTACAAAAGAAATGCAAATAACTATTTTGTAGGAAATTTTATCAGCTTTAATTTTAAAGAAAAGATAAAAATTTATAGGAGTAACTGTTTTCGAGATATAAGCAAAAAACCAAAGTGAAAACTGTAACAGTTACTGAACAAAAATGTAATTCAGTTTTCAATGTTTGAGACGTAGACGAAAATGCAGCATTTAAAAACGACTCTGAAGACTTCAGTGACTTTTAAGTCACCTCCTTTTTCTTCTAATAAAGTATTGGACCCAATAAATTAAGTGTATTTTAAATCACAAGACATTTTTTGTTAAAGCACTTTTTTTTTAAATATTGATTATTTTCAAACTTATATCTCGCTTATGGTTAGTCCAACATGAAAAATGCAAAAAATTATTTTGTAGGAAATTTTATCAGCTTTAATTTTTGTAAAAAGATAAAAATTGATAGGAGCAACTGTTTTCGAGATATAAGCAAGAAACCAAAAAACTGTCACCTTAATTAAGCGTTTGCATACAAGCAAATTTAGTACTATTAGTATTAATATTATTAAGGTTATTGTTATTAGTATGACGATTAAAGACGACTCTGAAACCTTTAGTGACTTTTATGTGTTCTCCTTTTTCCTCTACTAAAGTGTTAGACCCAATTAATTTAGTTTAATTTCGGTTTTTCAAACATTTTATTTTAAAGCAAATTTTTGTTAAAGATTATTTATATCAAACTCTATAACTCGCTTATGGTTGGTCCTACAAAAAAAATGCTAAAACTATTTTGTAGGAAATTTTATCAGCTTTAATTTTAGTAAAAAGATAAAAATTGATAGGAGTAACTGTTTTCGAAATATAAGCAAGAAACTGTTACCTTAATTAAGCGCTTGCATATAAACAAATTTAGTACTATTAGTATTATTATTATTAATGTTATTGTTATTAATATGACGACTAAAAACGACTCTCAAGACTTTGGTGACTTTTATGTCACCTTCTTTTTCTTCTAATAAAGTATTGGACCCATTAAATTAAGTGTATTTTAATCACAAGACATTTTCTGTTAAAGCACTTTTTTTTAAATATTAATTATTTTCAAACTTACATCTCGCTTATGGTTAGTCCTACATAAAAAATGCAAATTACTATTTTGTAGGAAATTTTATCAGCTTTAATTTTAGTAAAAAGATAAAAATTGATAGGAGTAACTGTTTTCGAGATATAAGCAAGAAACTGTTACCTTAATTAAGCGCTTGCATATAAGCAAATTTAGTACTATTAGTATTATTATTATTAATGTTATTGTTATTAATATGACGACTAAAAACGATTCTCAAGACTTTGGTGACTTTTATGTCTTCTCCTTTTTCCTCCACTAAAGTGTTAGTCTTAATTAATTTAGTTTAATTTCGGTTTTTCAAACATTTTATTTTAAAGCAAATTTTTGTTAAAGATTATTTATATCCAACTCTATAACTTGCTTATGGTTGGTCCTACAAGAAAAATGCAAATAACTCTTTTGTAGGAAATTTTATCAGCTTTAACTTTGAAAAAAGATAAAAATTGATAGGAGTAACTGTTTTCGAGATATAAGCAAGAAACTGTTACCTTAATTAAGCGCTTGCATATATGCAAATTTAGTACTATTAGTATTATTATTATTAATGTTATTGTTATTAATATGACGACTAAAAACCACTTTCAAGACTTTGGTGACTTTTATGTCACCTTCTTTTTCTTCTAATAAAGTATTGGACCCATTAAATTAAGTGTATTTTAATCACAAGACATTTTCTGTTAAAGCACTTTTTTTTAAATATTAATTATTTTCAAACTTATATCTCGCTTATGGTTAGTCCTACATGAAAAATGCAAATAACTATTTTGTAGGAAATTTTATCAGCTTTAATTTTAGTAAAAAGATAAAAATTGATAGGAGTAACTGTTTTCGAGATATAAGCAAGAAACCAAAAAACTGTTACTTTAATTAAGCGTTTGCATATAAGCAAATTTAGTACTATTAGTATTATTATTATTAATGTTATTGTTATTAATATGACGACTAAAGACAACTCTGAAACCTTTAGTGACTTCTATGTCTTTTTCTTTTTCCTCTACTAAAGTGTTCGACACAATTAAATTAGTTTAATTTCAGTTTTTCAAACATTTTATTTTAAAGCAAATTTTTGTTAAATATTATTTATATCCAACTCTATAACTCTATAATGTAAGTTTTTGTATTCAAAACAAAGGATCGTCTAAAGTAAGTAGTTTTTGTCCAGACTGAAACGTAATTCGAATTTCTGTGCCTGAATAAGGGGTTTTCAGTTACTTTGATGTAAGGTTTCTTGTTTGTAACAATGAATTAACGAAAATAATTGGTTTTTATCCTAACTGTGGCATGAATCGTTTTTAAAAGGCGAAATAAGATGTTTTTCCTCTGTTCAGAGAAAGTTTACTCGTTTCAAAGCATAGAACCGTTTGAAATTAACAGCTCTCGTTAAGACTATAACGCAGATCTTTTGTTTTGTGCTAAAATAAGACGTTTTTAGTCAGTTTGACATAAGTTTTCTTGTTCAAAGCAAAATATTGTCGAAAATCAACCGTTTTTGTCTAAACTGATACAAAATTCGGTGGTTTGTGTCCGAATACAAAGTTTTCAGATTCTTTAATGCTAGGTTTGCTGCTTCTAACAAAGAATCAACGAAAATATTTTGTTTTAATACAAACTGCAATATAAAATGTCTTTATAGGACAAAACATGATGTTTGGCATGTTAAATAAAAATTTACTCGTTTGGAAGCATAGAATCATTCCAAATAAGCTATTCTCGTCGAAACTATAATGTAATTAGTATTTTGTGCTAGAATACAGCGTTTTTGTTAGATTTATTAACAATTTTGTCTATTTTAAGCAATGAAACGAATAGGATTAGCTGCCTTTATCCAAAGTGATACATAAATTGCTCTTTTATGCCAGATTAATACGTTTTTAGTCTGTTCGATGTAAGTTTTCTTGTTCAAAGCATAAGATCGTCTAAAACAAGTCGTTTTTGTTTGAACTGATGAACAATTCAGACTGAGAGTCAACAAAAATAATTTGTTTTAATCCAAACTGATACTTTTTGACCCTATAAGAGTCCTATAAGAGTCCGAGATACGCCGTTCTCGTCAAGTCTATAACGTAATTCGTTTTTTTGTGTCAGAATACGACGTATTCTGTCTGTTTAATATAATTTTTTAATAATAATAATAATAATAATAACACTAATAATAATAATAATAATAATAATAATAATAATAATAATAATAATAAAATTAATAATAGTAATAAAAGTAAGCTTAGTTTTCTAAGCAAAAATAAAGCTTATTTTGTGTGTTATATGAGCGTTTTCTCATTTCTATGCAAAAGATCATGTGTGATCTGTGTTTTTAGGCAATCTAAGCAATTTTATAGTTTTTAGGCAAGAAATTGTCTAAAATAAATCACTCATTTTAAAACTGGTATAAAAACATTTACTATACAAAAGTTAATAATAATAATAATAATAATGATAATAATACTTATAATAATGAATTTCTTTCTAAATTAAAGCTTAGTTTTTCTAAGCAAAAATGAAGCTTATTATGTGTTATCTGAGCGTTTTCTCATTTCTATGCAGATCATCTGTGATCTGTGTTTTTAGGCAAGAAATTGTCTAAAATTAATAACTCATTTTAAAACTGGTATAAAAACATTTACTATACAAAAGTTAAAATCGGTTTTTAATAATAATAATATTAATAATAAAAATAATAATAATAATAATAATAATATTAGTAATAATAATAATAAAAATAATAGTAATAATAATAATAATAATAATAATAATAATAATAATAATAATAATAATAATAATAATAATAATAACAGTAATAATAATAAAAATAATAATAATAGTAATAAAAGTAAGCTAAGTTTTCTAAGCAAAAATGAAGCTTATTTTGTGTGTTATATGAGTGTTTTCTCATTTCTATGCAAGAAATCATCTGTGATCTGTGTTTTTGGGCAAGAAATTGTCTAAAATTAATAACTCATTTTAAAACTGGTATAAAAACATTTACTATACAAAAGTTATAATCGGTTCTTAATAATAATAATAATAATAATATTAACAATAATAATAATAATAATAATAATAATAATAATAATAATAATAATAATAATAATAATAATAATAAATTCCTATACTAAAGTTTTAGACCCAATTAATTTAGTTTAATATCGGTTTTTCAAACATTTTATTTTAAGCAAATTTTTGTTAAAGATTATTTATATCCAACTCTATAACTCGCTTATGGTTGGTCCTACAAAAAAATGTAAATAACTAGTTTGTAGGAAATTTTATCAGCTTTAATTTTGAAAAAAAGATAAAAATTGATAGGAGTAACTGTTTTCGAGATATAAGCAAGAAACCAAAAAACTGTTACCTTAATTAAACGTTTGCATATAAGCAAATTTAGTACTATTAGTATTATTATTATTAATGTTATTGTTATTAATATGACGACTAAAGACGACTCTGAAACATTTAGTGACTTTTATGTCTTCTCCTTTTTCCTCTACTAAAGTGTTAGACACAATTAATTTAGTTTAATTCCGCTTTTTCCAGCATTTTATTTTAAAGCAAATTTTTGTTAAATATTATTTATATCCAACTCTATAACTCGTTTATGCTTGGTCCTACAAGAAAAATGTAAATAACTATTTTGTTGGAAATTTTATCAGCTTTAATTTTGGAAGAAAGATAAAATTTGATAGGAGTAACTTTTTTCGAGATATAAGCAAATAAGCAATAAGAAAAAAGAAAACTGTGACTGTTACTGAACAAAAATGTAATCCAGTTTTCAATGTTTGAGACGAAGACGAAAATGCAGCATTTAAAAACGACTCTGAAGACTTCAGTGACTTTTATGTCACCTCCATTTTCTTCTAATAAAGTATTGGACCCAATAAATTAAGTGTATTTTAAATCAAAAGACATTTTCTGTTAAAGTACTTTTTTTTTAAATATTAATTATTTTCAAACTTATATCTCGCTTATGGTTAGTCCTACATGAAAAATGCAAATAACTATTTTGTAGGAAATTTTATCAGCTTTAATTTTAGTAAAAAGATAAAAATTGATAGGAGTAACTGTTTTCGAGATATTAGCAAGAAACCAAAAAACTGTTACCTTAATTAAACGTTTGCATATAAGCAAATTTAGTACTATTAGTATTATTATTATTAATGTTATTGTTTTTAATATGACGATTAAAAACGACTCTGAAGACTTTGGGGACTTTTACGTCTACTCCATTTTCCTCTACTAAAGTGTTAGACCCAATTAATTTAGTTTAATTTCGGTTTTTCAAACATTTTATTTTAAAGCAAATTTTTGTTAAAGATTATTTATATCCAACTCTATAACTTGCTTATGGTTGGTCTTACAAAAGAAATGCAAATAACTATTTTGTAGGAAATTTTATCAGCTTTAATTTTACAGAAAAGATAAAAATTTATAGGAGTAACTGTTTTCGAGATATAAGCAAAAAACCAAAGTGAAAACTGTAACAGTTACTGAACAAAAATGTAATTCAGTTTTCAATGTTTGAGACGTAGACGAAAATGCAGCATTTAAAAACGACTCTGAAGACTTCAGTGACTTTTAAGTCACCTCTTTTTTCTTCTAATAAAGTATTGGACCCAATAAATTTAGTGTATTTTAAATCACAAGACATTTTCTGTTAAAGCACTTTTTTTTTTAATATTAATAATTTTTAAACTTATATCTCGCTTATGGTTAGTCTTACATGAAAAATGCAAATAACTATTTTGTAGGAAATTTTATCAGCTTTAATTTTAGTAAAAAGATAAAAATTGATATAAGTAACTGTTTTCGAGATATAAGCAAGAAACAAAAAAACTGTTACCTTAATTAAGTGTTTGCATGTAAGCAAATTTAGTACTATTAGTATTATTATTATTGATGTTATTGTTATTAATATGACGACTAAAGACGACTCTGAAACCTTTAGTGACTTTTATGTCTTAAACCTTTTCCTCTACTAAAGTGTTAGACACAATTAATTTAGTTTAATTTTAGTTTTTCAAACATTTTATTTTAAAGCAAGTTTTTGTTAAATATTATTTATATCCAACTCTATAACTTGCTTATGGTTGGTCCTACAAGAAAAATGCAAATAACTAATTTGTAGGAAATTTTATCAGCTTTAATTTTAAAAGAAAGATAAAAACTGATAGAAGTAACTGTTTTCGAGATATAAGCAAAAAACCAATAAGGAAACTGTAACTGTTACTGAACAAAAATGTAATTCAGTTTTCAATGTTTGAGACGAAGACGAAAATGCAGCATTTAAAATCGACTCTGAAGACTTCAGTGACTTATATGTCACCTCCTTTTTCTTCTAATAAAGTATTGGACCTAATAAATTAAGTGTATTTTAAATCACAAAACATTTTCTGTTAAAGCACTTTTTTTTTAAATATTAATTATTTTCAAACTTACATCTCGCTTATGGTTAGTCCTATATAAAAAATGCAAATTACTATTTTGTAGGAAATTTTATCAGCTTTAATTTTAGTAAAAAGATAAAAATTGATGGGAGTAACTGTTTTCGAGATATAAGCAAGAAACCAAAAAACTGTTACCTTAATTAAGCGCTTGCATATAAGCAAATTTAGTACTAAAAACAACTCTGAAGACTTAATAAGCTTCATTTTTGCTTAGAAAACTATGCTTACTTTTATTACTACTATTATTATTATTTTTATTATTATTATTATTATTACTATTATTTTTATTATTATTATTACTATTATTATTATTATTATTATTATTATTATTATTATTATTATTATTATTATTAAAAACCGATTATAACTTTTGTATAGTAAATGTTTTTATACCAGTTTTAAAATGAGATATTAATTTTAGACAATTTCTTGCATAAAAACACAGATCACAGATGATCTCTTGCATAGAAATGAGAAAACGCTCAGATAACACAAAATAAGCTTCATTTTTATTTATTAAAAGTATTATTATTATTATTATTACATTGGTTACTATTACTATTATTATTATTATTATTATTATTATTATTATTATTATTATTATTATTATTATTATTATTATTATTATTATTAACTTTTGTATAATAAATGTTATTATACCAGTTTTAAAATGAGTTATTAATTTTAGACAATTTCTTGCCTAAAAGCAGATCACAGATGATTTCTTGCATAGAAATTAGAAAACGCTCATATAACACACAAAATAAGCTTCATTTTTGCTTAGAAAACTAAGCTTACTTTTATTACTATTATTATTTTTATTATTATTATTATTATTATTATTATTATTATTATTATTATTATTATTATTATTATTATTGTTATTATTATTATTATTATTATTATTATTATTAAAAAATTATATTAAACAGACAGAAAACGTCGTATTCTGACACAAAAAAACGAATTACGTTATAGACTTGACGAGAGCGGCGTATCTAGGACTCTTATAGGACTCTTATAGGGTCAAAAAGTATCTGTTTGGATTAAAACAAATTATTTTTGTTGTCTCTCAGTCTGAATTGTTCATCAGTTCAAACAAAAACGGCTTATTTTAGACGATCTTTTGCTTTGAACAAGAAAACTTACATCGAACAGACTAAAAACGTATTAATCTGGCATAAAAGAGCAATTTATGTATCACTTTGGATAAAGGCAGCTAATCCTATTCGTTTCATTGCTTAAAATAGACAAAATTGTTAATAAATCTAACAAAAACGCTGTATTCTAGCACAAAATACTAATTACATTATAGTTTCGACGAGAATAGCTTATTTGGAATGATTCTATGCTTCCAAACGAGTAAATTTTTATTAAACAGATGCCAAACATCATGTTTTGTCCTATAAAGACATTTTATATTGCAGTTTGTATTAAAACAAAATATTTTCGTTGATTCTTTGTTAGAAGCAGCAAACCTAACATTAAAGAATCTGAAAACTTTGTATTCGGACACAAACCACCGAATTTTGTATCAGTTTAGACAAAAACGGTTGATTTTCGACAATATTTTGCTTTGAACAAGAAAACTTATATCAAACTGACTAAAAACGTCTTATTTTAGCACAAAACAAAAGATTTGCGTTATAGTCTTAACGAGAGCTGTTAATTTCAAACGGTTCTATGCTTTGAAACGAGTAAACTTTTACTGAACAGAGGAAAAACATCTTATTTCGCCTTTTACAAACGATTCATGCCACAGTTAGGATAAAAACCAATTATTTTCGTTAATTCATTGTTACAAACAAGAAACCTTACATCAAAGTAACTGAAAACCCCTTATTCAGGCACAGAAACGAGTAAACTTTTATAGGACAGATGCAAAATATCATATTACGACATAAATCGTTTTTTAAAGCAAAGTATTAGCTTTTGCACTTGTTCAAGTAAAGTTTGCTTACTTCGAAGTATGTAATCGTCCGAAATAATTTTTTTTGTCAAAACTATAACGTAATTTGTTTTTTGAGCTTGAATATAGAGTTTTCATTACGTTTTATAGTAGTTTACTCTACTCTAAGCATAGAATCAAACAGTGTAATCCGCTTTTGTTAAAACTGATACATAATTTGCTCTTATTTTCGAGAATAAGACGTTTTCAATATGTTTGATAAAATTTTTCTTGTTTATAGCAAGGAATCCTTTAAAATAAGCTGTATTTGCCTAAACTGATACGTGATTCGATATTTGTGCATGGATACGAAGTTTTCAGTTTCTTTGACGTGAAATTTCTTGTTGCAAAAGGTAATAACTTGCTTTAAAACAACGCTTTATATGGTAATATGTGGTTTTGCATCTGCCCCATAAAAGTTCATTAGTTTCGAATCATAAAATCGTTTGAAATAAACAGTGCTGGTCGAAACTATAACGTAAATTATTTCTTTGAGACGAAATTTAAAGTTTTCATTAAGTTTTATACAAGTTTACTCTATTCTAAGTAAAGGAGTAATCAGGATAAATTGCTTTTATCTAGAGTAATATATAATTTGCAGTTTTCAGCCAGAATAAGACGTTTTTAATCTTTTTAATGTAAGTTTTTGTATTCAAAACAAAGGATCGTCTAAAGTAAGTAGTTTTTGTCCAGACTGAAACGTAATTCGAATTTCTGTGCCTGAATAAGGGGTTTTCAGTTACTTTGATGTAAGGTTTCTTGTTTGTAACAATGAATTAACGAAAATAATTGGTTTTTATCCTAACTGTGGCATGAATCGTTTTTAAAAGGCGAAATAAGATGTTTTTCCTCTGTTCAGAGAAAGTTTACTCGTTTCAAAGCATAGAACCGTTTGAAATTAACAGCTCTCGTTAAGACTATAACGCAGATCTTTTGTTTTGTGCTAAAATTAGACGTTTTTAGTCAGTTTGACATAAGTTTTCTTGTTCAAAGCAAAATATTGTCGAAAATCAACCGTTTTTGTCTAAACTGATACAAAATTCGGTGGTTTGTGTCCGAATACAAAGTTTTCAGATTCTTTAATGCTAGGTTTGCTGCATCTAACAAAGAATCAACGAAAATATTTTGTTTTAATACAAACTGCAATATAAAATGTCTTTATAGGACAAAACATGATGTTTGGCATGTTTAATAAAAATTTACTCGTTTGGAAGCATAGAATCATTCCAAATAAGCTATTCTCGTCGAAACTATAATGTAATTAGTATTTTGTGCTAGAATACAGCGTTTTTGTTAGATTTATAAACAATTTTGTCTATTTTAAGCAATGAAACGAATAGGATTAGCTGCCTTTATCCAAAGTGATACATAAATTGCTCTTTTATGCCAGATTAATACGTTTTTAGTCTGTTCGATGTAAGTTTTCTTGTTCAAAGCAAAAGATCGTCTAAAACAAGTCGTTTTTGTTTGAACTGATGAACAATTCAGACTGAGAGTCAACAAAAATAATTTGTTTTAATCCAAACTGATACTTTTTGACCCTATAAGAGTCCTATAAGAGTCCGAGATACGCCGTTCTCGTCAAGTCTATAACGTAATTCGTTTTTTTGTGTCAGAATACGACGTCGTATTCTGTCTGTTTAATATAATTTTTTAATAATAATAATAATAATAATAACACTAATAATAATAATAATAATAATAATAATAATAATAATAATAAAATTAATAATAGTAATAAAAGTAAGCTTAGTTTTCTAAGCAAAAATAAAGCTTATTTTGTGTGTTATATGAGCGTTTTCTCATTTCTATGCAAGAAATCATCTGTGATCTGTGTTTTTAGGCAAGAAATTGTCTAAAATTATTAACTCATTTTAAAACTGGTATAAAAACATTTACTACACAAAAGTTAATAATAATAATAATAATAATAATAATAATAGTAATAATTATAATAATACTTTTAATAAGGAAAAATGAAGCTTATTTTGTGTGTTACATGAGCGTTTTCTCATTTCTATGCAAAAGATCATGTGTGATCTGTGTTTTTAGGCAATCTAAGCAATTTTATAGTTTTTAGGCAAGAAATTGTCTAAAATAAATCACTCATTTTAAAACTGGTATAAAAACATTTACTATAAAAAAATAATAATAATAATAATAATAATGATAATAATACTTATAATAATGAATTTCTTTCTAAATTAAAGCTTAGTTTTTCTAAGCAAAAATGAAGCTTATTTTGTGTTATCTGAGCGTTTTCTCATTTCTATGCAGGAGATCATCTGTGATCTGTGTTTTTAGGCAAGAAATTGTCTAAAATTAATAACTCATTTTAAAACTGGTATAAAAACATTTACTATACAAAAGTTAAAATCGGTTTTTAATAATAATAATATTAATAATAAAAATAATAATAATAATAATAATAATATTAGTAATAATAATAATAAAAATAATAGTAATAATAATAATAATAATAATAATAATAATAATAATAATAATAATAATAACAGTAATAATAATAAAAATAATAATAATAGTAATAAAAGTAAGCTAAGTTTTCTAAGCAAAAATGAAGCTTATTTTGTGTGTTATATGAGTGTTTTCTCATTTCTATGCAAGAAATCATCTGTGATCTGTGTTTTTAGGCAAGAAATTGTCTAAAATTAATAACTCATTTTAAAACTGGTATAAAAACATTTACTATACAAAAGTTATAATCGGTTCTTAATAATAATAATAATAATAATAATATTAACAATAATAATAACAATAATAATAATAATAATAATAATATTAATATTAATAATAATAATAATAATAATAATAATAATAATAATAATAATAATAATAATAATAATAATAATATTAATAATAAAAATAATAATAATAGTAATAAAAGTAAGCTTAGTTTTCTAAGCAAAAATGAAGCTTATTTTGTGTTATATGAGCGTTTTCTCATTTCTATGCAAGAGATCATCTGTGATCTGTGTTTTTACTATACAAAAGTTAATAATAATAATAATATAAATAATAAAAATAATATAAATAATAATAATAATAATATTAACAATAATAATAATAATAATAATAGTAATAGAAACAAAAGTAATAATAATAATAATACTTTTAATAAGGAAAAATAGAGCTTATTTTGTGTGTTACATGAGCGTTTTCTCATTTCTATGCGAAAGATCATGTGTGATCTGTGTTTTTAGGCAATCTAAGCCATTTTATAGTTTTTAATATTTAACAAAAATTTGCTTTAAAATAAAATGTTTGAAAAACTGAAATTAAACAAAATTAATCGTGTCTAACACTTTAGTAGAGGAAAAAGGAGGAGACATAAAAGTCACTAAAGTCTTAAATGTAATACAGTTTTCAATGTTTGAGACGAAGACGAAAATGCAGCATTTAAAAACGACTCTGAAGACTTCAGTGACTTTTATGTCACCTCCATTTTCTTCTAATAAAGTATTGGACCCAATAAATTAAGTGTATTTTAAATCACAAGACATTTTCTGTTAAAGCACTTTTTTTTTTAATATTAATTATTTTCAAACTTATATCTCGCTTATGGTTAGTCCTACATGAAAAATGCAAATAACTATTTTGTAGGAAATTTTATCAGCTTTAATTTTAGTAAAAAGATAAAAATTGATAGGAGTAACTGTTTTCGAGATATTAGCAAGAAACCAAAAAACTGTTACCTTAATTAAGCGTTTGCATATAAGCAAATTTAGTACTATTAGTATTATTATTATTAATGTTATTGTTTTTAATATGACGATTAAAAACGACTCTGAAGACTTTGGGGACTTTTACGTCTACTCCTTTTTCCTCTACTAAAGTGTTAGACCCAATTAATTTAGTTTAATTTCGGTTTTTCAAACATTTTATTTTAAAGCAAATTTTTGTTAAAGATTATTTATATCCAACTCTATAACTTGCTTATGGTTGGTCTTACAAAAGAAATGCAAATAACTATTTTGTAGGAAATTTTATCAGCTTTAATTTTAAAGAAAAGATAAAAATTTATAGGAGTAACTGTTTTCGAGATATAAGCAAAAAACCAAAGTAAAAACTGTAACAGTTACTGAACAAAAATGTAATTCAGTTTTCAATGTTTGAGACGTAGACGAAAATGCAGCATTTAAAAACGACTCTGAAGACTTCAGTGACTTTTAAGTCACCTCCTTTTTCTTCTAATAAAGTATTGGACCCAATAAATTAAGTGTATTTTAAATCACAAGACATTTTTTGTTAAAGCACTTTTTTTTTAAATATTGATTATTTTCAAACTTATATCTCGCTTATGGTTAGTCCTACATGAAAAATGCAAAAAATTATTTTGTAGGAAATTTTATCAGCTTTAATTTTAGTAAAAAGATAAAAATTGATAAGAGCAACTGTTTTCGAGATATAAGCAAGAAACCAAAAAACTGTCACCTTAATTAAGCGTTTGCATACAAGCAAATTTAGTACTATTAGTATTATTATTATTAAGGTTATTGTTATTAGTATGACGATTAAAGACGACTCTGAAACCTTTAGTGACTTTTATGTGTTCTCCTTTTTCCTCTACTAAAGTGTTAGACCCAATTAATTTAGTTTAATTTCGGTTTTTCAAACATTTTATTTTAAAGCAAATTTTTGTTAAAGATTATTTATATCAAACTCTATAACTCGCTTATGGTTGGTCCTACAAAAAAAATGCTAAAACTATTTTGTAGGAAATTTTATCAGCTTTAATTTTAGTAAAAAGATAAAAATTGATAGGAGTAACTGTTTTCGAAATATAAGCAAGAAACTGTTACCTTAATTAAGCGCTTGCATATAAACAAATTTAGTACTATTAGTATTATTATTATTAATGTTATTGTTATTAATATGACGACTAAAAACGACTCTCAAGACTTTGGTGACTTTTATGTCACCTTCTTTTTCTTCTAATAAAGTATTGGACCCATTAAATTAAGCGTATTTTAATCACAAGACATTTTCTGTTAAAGCACTTTTTTTAAATATTAATTATTTTCAAACTTACATCTCGCTTATGGTTAGTCCTACATAAAAAATGCAAATTACTATTTTGTAGGAAATTTTATCAGCTTTAATTTTAGTAAAAAGATAAAAATTGATAGGAGTAACTGTTTTCGAGATATAAGCAAGAAACTGTTACCTTAATTAAGCAAATTTAGTACTATTAGTATTATTATTATTAATGTTATTGTTATTAATATGACGACTAAAAACGATTCTCAAGACTTTGGTGACTTTTATGTCTTCTCCTTTTTCCTCCACTAAAGTGTTAGTCTTAATTAATTTAGTTTAATTTCGGTTTTTCAAACATTTTATTTTAAAGCAAATTTTTGTTAAAGATTATTTATATCCAACTCTATAACTTGCTTATGGTTGGTCCTACAAGAAAAATGCAAATAACTCTTTTGTAGGAAATTTTATCAGCTTTAATTTTGAAAAAAGATAAAAATTGATAGGAGTAACTGTTTTCGAGATATAAGCAAGAAACTGTTACCTTAATTAAGCGCTTGCATATATGCAAATTTAGTACTATTAGTATTATTATTATTAATGTTATTGTTATTAATATGACGACTAAAAACCACTTTCAAGACTTTGGTGACTTTTATGTCACCTTCTTTTTCTTCTAATAAAGTATTGGACCCATTAAATTAAGTGTATTTTAATCACAAGACATTTTCTGTTAAAGCACTTTTTTTTAAATATTAATTATTTTCAATCTTATATCTCGCTTATGGTTAGTCCTACATGAAAAATGCAAATAACTATTTTGTAGGAAATTTTATCAGCTTTAATTTTAGTAAAAAGATAAAAATTGATAGGAGTAACTGTTTTCGAGATATAAGCAAGAAACCAAAAAACTGTTACTTTAATTAAGCGTTTGCATATAAGCAAATTTAGTACTATTAGTATTATTATTATTAATGTTATTGTTATTAATATGACGACTAAAGACAACTCTGAAACCTTTAGTGACTTCTATGTCTTTTTCTTTTTCCCCTACTAAAGTGTTCGACACAATTAAATTAGTTTAATTTCAGTTTTTCAAACATTTTATTTTAAAGCAAATTTTTGTTAAATATTATTTATATCCAACTCTATAACTCTATAATGTAAGTTTTTGTATTCAAAACAAAGGATCGTCTAAAGTAAGTAGTTTTTGTCCAGACTGAAACGTAATTCGAATTTCTGTGCCTGAATAAGGGGTTTTCAGTTACTTTGATGTAAGGTTTCTTGTTTGTAACAATGAATTAACGAAAATAATTGGTTTTTATCCTAACTGTGGCATGAATCGTTTTTAAAAGGCGAAATAAGATGTTTTTCCTCTGTTCAGAGAAAGTTTACTCGTTTCAAAGCATAGAACCGTTTGAAATTAACAGCTCTCGTTAAGACTATAACGCAGATCTTTTGTTTTGTGCTAAAATAAGACGTTTTTAGTCAGTTTGACATAAGTTTTCTTGTTCAAAGCAAAATATTGTCGAAAATCAACCGTTTTTGTCTAAACTGATACAAAATTCGGTGGTTTGTGTCCGAATACAAAGTTTTCAGATTCTTTAATGCTAGGTTTGCTGCTTCTAACAAAGAATCAACGAAAATATTTTGTTTTAATACAAACTGCAATATAAAATGTCTTTATAGGACAAAACATGATGTTTGGCATGTTAAATAAAAATTTACTCGTTTGGAAGCATAGAATCATTCCAAATAAGCTATTCTCGTCGAAACTATAATGTAATTAGTATTTTGTGCTAGAATTCAGCGTTTTTGTTAGATTTATTAACAATTTTGTCTATTTTAAGCAATGAAACGAATAGGATTAGCTGCCTTTATCCAAAGTGATACATAAATTGCTCTTTTATGCCAGATTAATACGTTTTTAGTCTGTTCGATGTAAGTTTTCTTGTTCAAAGCATAAGATCGTCTAAAACAAGTCGTTTTTGTTTGAACTGATGAACAATTCAGACTGAGAGTCAACAAAAATAATTTGTTTTAATCCAAACTGATACTTTTTGACCCTATAAGAGTCCTATAAGAGTCCGAGATACGCCGTTCTCGTCAAGTCTATAACGTAATTCGTTTTTTTGTGTCAGAATACGACGTATTCTGTCTGTTTAATATAATTTTTTAATAATAATAATAATAATAATAACACTAATAATAAAAATAATAATAATAATAATAATAATAATAATAATAATAATAATAATAAAATTAATAATAGTAATAAAAGTAAGCTTAGTTTTCTAAGCAAAAATAAAGCTTATTTTGTGTGTTATATGAGCGTTTTCTCATTTCTATGCAAGAAATCATCTGTGATCTGTGTTTTTAGGCAAGAAATTGTCTAAAATTATTAACTCATTTTAAAACTGGTATAAAAACATTTACTACACCAAAGTTAATAATAATAATAATAATAATAATAATAATAATAATAGTAATAATAATAATAATACTTTTAATAAGGAAAAATGAAGCTTATTTTGTGTGTTACATGAGCGTTTTCTCATTTCTATGCAAAAGATCATGTGTGATCTGTGTTTTTAGGCAATCTAAGCAATTTTATAGTTTTTAGGCAAGAAATTGTCTAAAATAAATCACTCATTTTAAAACTGGTATAAAAACATTTACTATACAAAAGTTAATAATAATAATAATAATAATGATAATAATACTTATAATAATGAATTTCTTTCTAAATTAAAGCTTAGTTTTTCTAAGCAAAAATGAAGCTTATTTTGTGTTATCTGAGCGTTTTCTCATTTCTATGCAGGAGATCATCTGTGATCTGTGTTTTTAGGCAAGAAATTGTCTAAAATTAATAACTCATTTTAAAACTGGTATAAATACATTTACTATACAAAAGTTAAAATCGGTTTTTAATAATAATAATAATAATAATATTAACTATAATAATAACAATAATAATAATAATAATAATATTAATAATAATAATAATAATAATAATAATAATAATAATAATAATAATAATAATAATAATAATAATAATATTAATAATAAAAATAATAATAATAGTAATAAAAGTAAGCTTAGTTTTCTAAGCAAAAATGAAGCTTATTTTGTGTTATATGAGCGTTTTCTCATTTCTATGCAAGAGATCATCTGTGATCTGTGTTTTTAGGCAAGAAATTGTCTAAAATTAATAACTCATTTTAAAACTGGTATAAATACATTTACTATACAAAAGTTAAAATCGGTTTTTAATAATAATAAAATTAATAATAAAAATAATAATAATAATAATAATAATAATAATAATAATAATAATATTAGTAATAATAATAATAAAAATAATAGTAATAATAATAATAATAATAATAATAATAATAATAATAATAATAATAACAGTAATAATAATAAAAATAATAATAATAGTAATAAAAGTAAGCTAAGTTTTCTAAGCAAAAATGAAGCTTATTTTGTGTGTTATATGAGTGTTTTCTCATTTCTATGCAAGAAATCATCTGTGATCTGTGTTTTTAGGCAAGAAATTGTGTAAAATTAATAACTCATTTTAAAACTGGTATAAAAACATTTACTATACAAAAGTTATAATCGGTTCTTAATCATAATAATAATAATAATATTAACAATAATAATAACAATAATAATAATAATAATAATATTAATAATAATAATAATAATAATAATAATAATAATAATAATACTAATAATATTAATAATAAAAATAATAATAATAGTAATAAAAGTAAGTTTAGTTTTCTAAGCAAAAATGAAGCTTATTTTGTGTTATATGAGCGTTTTCTCATTTCTATGCAAGAGATCATCTGTGATCTGTGTTTTTACTATACAAAAGTTAATAATAATAATAATATAAATAATAATAATAATAATATAAATAATAATAATAATAATATTAACAATAATAATAATAATAATAGTAATAGAAACAAAAGTAATAATAATAATAATACTTTTAATAAGGAAAAATAGAGCTTATTTTGTGTGTTACATGAGCGTTTTCTCATTTCTATGCGAAAGATCATGTGTGATCTGTGTTTTTAGGCAATCTAAGCCATTTTATAGTTTTTAATATTTAACAAAAATTTGCTTTAAAATAAAATGTTTGAAAAACTGAAATTAAACAAAATTAATCGTGTCTAACACTTTAGTAGAGGAAAAAGGAGGAGACATAAAAGTCACTAAAGTCTTAAATGTAATACAGTTTTCAATGTTTGAGACGAAGACGAAAATGCAGCATTTACTGTCACTTTAATTTTAGTAAAAATTTTAGTAAAAAGATAAAAATTGATAGGAGTAATTGTTTTCGAGATATAAGCAAGAAACCAAAAAACTGTTACCTTAATTAAGCGCTTGCATATAAGCAAATTTAGTACTAAAAACAACTCTAAAGACTTTGGTGACTTTTATGTCTTCTCCTTTTTCCTCTACTAAAGTGTTAGACACAATTAATTTAGTTTAATATCGGTTTTTCAAACATTTTATTTTAAAGCAAATTACAAAAGAAATGCAAATAACTCTTTTGTAGGAAATTTTATCAGCTTTAATTTTAAAGAAAAGATAAAAATTTATAGGAGTAACTGTTTTCGAGATATAAGCAAAAAACCAAAGTGAAAACTGTAACAGTTACTGAACAAAAATGTAATTCAGTTTTCAATGTTTGAGACGTAGACGAAAATGCAGCATTTAAAAACGACTCTGAAGACTTCAGTGACTTTTAAGTCACCTCCTTTTTCTTCTAATAAAGTATTGGACCTAATAAATTAAGTGTATTTTAAATCACAAGACATTTTCTGTTAAAGCACTTTTTTTTTAAATATTAATTATTATCAAACTTATTTTTCGCTTATGGTTAGTCCTACATAAAAAATGCAAATTACTATTTTGTAGGAAATTTTATCAGCTTTAATTTTAGTAAAAAGATAAAAATTGATAGGAGTAACTGTTTTCGAGATATAAGCAAGAAACCAAAAAACTGTTACCTTAATTAAGCGCTTGCATATAAGCAAATTTAGTATTAAAAACAACTCTGAAGACTTTGGTGACTTTTATATCTTCTCCTTTTTCCTATACTAAAGTGTTAGACCCAATTAATTTAGTTTAATATCGGTTTTTCAAACATTTTATTTTAAGCAAATTTTTGTTAAAGATTATTTATATCCAACTCTATAACTCGCTTATGGTTGGTCCTACAAAAAAATGTAAATAACTAGTTTGTAGGAAATTTTATCAGCTTTAATTTTGAAAAAAAGATAAAAATTGATAGGAGTAACTGTTTTCGAGATATAAGCAAGAAACCAAAAAACTGTTACCTTAATTAAACGTTTGCATATAAGCAAATTTAGTACTATTAGTATTATTATTATTAATGTTATTGTTATTAATATGACGACTAAAGACGACTCTGAAACATTTAGTGACTTTTATGTCTTCTCCTTTTTCCTCTACTAAAGTGTTAGACACAATTAATTTAGTTTAATTCCGGTTTTTCCAGCATTTTATTTTAAAGCAAATTTTTGTTAAATATTATTTATATCCAACTCTATAACTCGTTTATGCTTGGTCCTACAAGAAAAATGTAAATAACTATTTTGTTGGAAATTTTATCAGCTTTAATTTTGGAAGAAAGATAAAATTTGATAGGAGTAACTTTTTTCGAGATATAAGCAAATAACCAATAAGAAAACTGTGACTGTTACTGAACAAAAATGTAATCCAGTTTTCAATGTTTGAGACGAAGACGAAAATGCAGCATTTAAAAACGACTCTGAAGACTTCAGTGACTTTTATGTCACCTCCATTTTCTTCTAATAAAGTATTGGACCCAATAAATTAAGTGTATTTTAAATCACAAGACATTTTCTGTTAAAGCACTTTTTTTTTAAATATTAATTATTTTCAAACTTATATCTCGCTTATGGTTAGTCCTACATGAAAAATGCAAATAACTATTTTGTAGGAAATTTTATCAGCTTTAATTTTAGTAAAAAGATAAAAATTGATAGGAGTAACTGTTTTCGAGATATTAGCAAGAAACCAAAAAACTGTTACCTTAATTAAGCGTTTGCATATAAGCAAATTTAGTACTATTAGTATTATTATTATTAATGTTATTGTTTTTAATATGACGATTAAAAACGACTCTGAAGACTTTGGGGACTTTTACGTCTACTCCTTTTTCCTCTACTAAAGTGTTAGACCCAATTAATTTAGTTTAATTTCGGTTTTTCAAACATTTTATTTTAAAGCAAATTTTTGTTAAAGATTATTTATATCCAACTCTATAACTCGCTTATGGTTGGTCTTACAAAAGAAATGCAAATAACTATTTTGTAGGAAATTTTATCAGCTTTAATTTTAAAGAAAAGATAAAAATTTATAGGAGTAACTGTTTTCGAGATATAAGCAAAAAACCAAAGTGAAAACTGTAACAGTTACTGAACAAAAATGTAATTCAGTTTTCAATGTTTGAGACGTAGACGAAAATGCAGCATTTAAAAACGACTCTGAAGACTTCAGTGACTTTTAAGTCACCTCCTTTTTCTTCTAATAAAGTATTGGACCCAATAAATTAAGTGTATTTTAAATCACAAGACATTTTTTGTTAAAGCACTTTTTTTTTAAATATTGATTATTTTCAAACTTATATCTCGCTTATGGTTAGTCCTACATGAAAAATGCAAAAAATTATTTTGTAGGAAATTTTATCAGCTTTAATTTTAGTAAAAAGATAAAAATTGATAAGAGCAACTGTTTTCGAGATCTAAGTAAGAAACCAAAAAACTGTCACCTTAATTAAGCGTTTGCATACAAGCAAATTTAGTACTATTAGTATTATTATTATTAAGGTTATTGTTGTTAGTATGACGATTAAAGACGACTCTGAAACCTTTAGTGACTTTTATGTGTTCTCCTTTTTCCTCTACTAAAGTGTTAGACCCAATTAATTTAGTTTAATTTCGGTTTTTCAAACATTTTATTTTAAAGCAAATTTTTGTTAAAGATTATTTATATCAAACTCTATAACTCGCTTATGGTTGGTCCTACAAAAAAAATGCTAAAACTATTTTGTAGGAAATTTTATCAGCTTTAATTTTAGTAAAAAGATAAAAATTGATAGGAGTAACTGTTTTCGAAATATAAGCAAGAAACTGTTACCTTAATTAAGCGCTTGCATATAAACAAATTTAGTACTATTAGTATTATTATTATTAATGTTATTGTTATTAATATGACGACTAAAAACGACTCTCAAGACTTTGGTGACTTTTATGTCACCTCCTTTTTCTTCTAATAAAGTATTGGACCCAATAAAGTAAGTGTATTTTAAATCACAAGACATTTTCTGTTAAAGCACTTTTTTTTTTAAATATTAATTATTTTCAAACTTATATCTCGCTTATGGTTAGTCCTACATAAAAAATGCAAATAACTATTTTGTACGAAATTTTATCAGCTTTAATTTTAGTAAAAAGATAAAAATTGATAGGAGTAACTGTTTCCGAGATATAAGCAAAAAATCAATAAGAAAACTGTAACTGTTACTGAACAAAAATGTAATTCAGTTTTCAATGTTTGAGACGAAGACGAAAATGCAGCATTTTCTGTCACCTCCTTTTTCTTCTAATTAAGTATTGGACCCAATAAATTAAGTGTATTTTAAATCACAAGGCATTTTCTGTTAAAGCACTTTTTTTTTAAATATTAATTATTTTCAAACTTATATCTCGCTTATGGTTAGTCCTACATAAAAAATGCAAATAACTATTTTGTAGGAAATTTTATCAGCTTTAATTTTAGTAAAAAGATAAAAATTGATAGGAGTAACTGTTTTCGAAATATAAGCAAGAAACTGTTACCTTAATTAAGCGCTTGCATATAAACAAATTTAGTACTATTTGTATTATTATTATTAATGTTATTGTTATTAATATGACGACCAAAAACGACTCTGAAGACTTTGGTGACTTTTATGTCTTCTCCTTTTTCCTATACTAAAGTGTTAGACTCAATTAATTTAGTTTAATTTAGGTTTTTCAAACATTTTATTTTAAAGCAAATTTTTGTTAAAGATTATTTATATCCAACCCTATAACTCGCTTATGGTTGGTCTTACAAAAGAAATGCAAATAACTATTTTGTTGAAAATTTTATCAGCTTTAATTTTGAAAGAAAGATAAAAATTGATAGGAGTAATTGTTTTCGAGATATAAGCAAAAAACCAAAGTGAAAACTGTTACAGTTACTGAACAAAAATGTAATTCAGTTTTCAATGTTTGAGACGAAGACGAAAATGCATCATTTAAAAACGACTCTGAAGACTTCAGTGACTTTTATGTCACCTCCTTTTTCTTCTAATAAAGTATTGGACCCAATAAATTAAGTGTATTTTAAATTACAAGGCATTATCTGTTAAAGCACTTTTTTTTTAAATATTAATTATTTTCAAACTTATATCTCGCTTATGGTTAGCCCTAATTGAAAAATGCAAATAACTATTTTGTAGAAAATTTTATCAGCTTTAATTTTAGTAAAAAAATAAAAATTGATAGAAGGAATTGTTTTCGAGATATAAGCAAGAAACTGTTACCTTAATTAAGCGCTTGCATATAAGCAAATTTAGTAATATTAGTATTATTATTATTAATGTTATTGTTAATAATATGACGACTAAAATCGACTCTCAAGACTTTGGTGACTTTTATGTCTTTTCTTTTTCCTCTACTAAAGTGTTAGTCTTAACTAATTTAGTTTAATTTCGCTTTTTCAAACATTTTATTTTAAAGCAAATTTTTGTTAAAGATTATTTATATCCAACTCTATAACTCGCTTATGGTTGGTCCTACAAGAAAAATGCAAAGAACTATTTTGTAGGAAATTTTATCAGCTTGAATTTTGAAAAAAAGATAAAAATTGATAGAAGTAACTGTTTTCGAGATATAAGCAAAAAACCAATAAGAAAACTGTAACTGTTACTGAACAAAAATGTAATTCAGTTTTCAATGTTTGAGACGTAGACGAAAATGCAGCATTTAAAATCGACTCTGAAGACTTCAGTGACTTTTAAGTCACCTCCTTTTTCTTCTAATAAAGTATTGGACCCAATAAATTAAGTGTATTTTAAATCACAAGACATTTTTTGTTAAAGCACTTTTTTTTTAAATATTGATTATTTTCAAACTTATATCTCTCTTATGGTTAGTCTTACATGAAAAATGCAAAGAACTATTTTGTAGGAAATTTTATCAGCTTTAATTTTAGTAAAAAGATAAAAATTGATAGGAGTAACTGTTTTCGAGATATAAGCAAGAAACCAAAAAACTGTCACCTTAATTAAGCGTTGGCATACAAGCAAATTTAGTACTATTAGTATTAATATTATTAATGTTATTGTTATTAGTATGACGATTAAAGACCTCTCTGAAACCTTTAGTGACTTTTATGTGTCCTCCTTTTTCCTCTACTAAAGTGTTAGACACAAATAATTTAGTTTAATTTCAGTATTTCAAACATTTTATTTTAAAGCAAATTTTTGTTAAATATTATTTATATCCATCTTTATAACTCGCTTATACTTGGTCCTACAAGAAAAATGCAAATAACTATTTTGTAGGAAATTTTATCAGCTTTAATTTTAGTAAAAAGATAAAAATTGATAGGAGTAACTGTTTTCGAGATATAAGCAAGTAACCAAAAAACTGTTACCTTAATAAAGCGCTTGCATATAAGCAAATTTAGTACTATTAGTTTTATTATTATTAATGTTATTGTTATTAATATGACGACCAAAAACGACTCTGAAGACTTTGGTGACTTTTATGTTTTCTCCCTTTTCCTATACTAAAGTGTTAGACTCAATTAATTTAGTTTAATTTAGGTTTTTGAAACATTTTATTTTAAAGCAAATTTTTGTTAAATATTATTTATATCCATCTTTATAACTCGCTTATACTTGGTCCTACAAGAAAAATGCAAATAACTATTTTGTAGGAAATTTTATCAGCTTTAATTTTAGTAAAAAAATAAAAATTGATAGAAGTAACTGTTTTCGAGATATAAGCAAGAAACTGTTACCTTAATTAAGCGCTTGCATATAAGCAAATTTAGTAATATTAGTATTATTATTATTAATGTTATTGTTATTAATATGACGACTAAAAACGACTTTCGAGACTTTGGTGACTTTTATGTCTTCTCCTTTTTCTTCTACTAAAGTGTTAGTCTTAATTAATTTAGTTTAATTTCGGTTTTTCAAACATTTTATTTTAAAGCAAATTTTTGTTAAAGATTATTTATATCTAACTCTATAACTCGCTTATGGTTGGTCCTACAAGAAAAACGCAAATAACTATTTTGTAGGAAATTTTATCAGCTTGAATTTTTAAAAAAAGATAAAAATTGATAGGAGTAACTGTTTTCGAGATATAAGCAAAAAACCAATAAGAAAACTGTTACAGTTACTGAACAAAAATGTAATTCAGTTTTCAATGTTTGAGACGAAGACGAAAATGCAGCATTTAAAATCGACTCTGAAGACTTCAGCGACTTTTATGTCACCTCCTTTTTCTTCTAATAAAGTATTGGACCCAATAAATTAAGTGTATTTTAAATCACAAGGCATTTTCTGTTAAAGCACTTTTTTTTTAAATATTAATAATTTTTAAACTTATATCTCGCTTATGGTTAGTCTTACATGAAAAATTCAAATAACTATTTTGTAGGAAATTTTATCAGCTTTAATGTTTGTAAAAAAATTAAAATTGATATAAGTAACTGTTTTTGAGATATAAGCAAGAAACCAAAAAACTGTTACCTTAATTAAGCGTTTGCATGTAAGCAAATTTAGTACTATTAGTATTATTATTATTAATGTTATTGTTATTAATATGACGATTAAAGACGACTCTGAAACCTTTAGTGACTTTTATGTCTTCTCCTTTTTCCTCTACTAAAGTGTTAGACACAATTAATTTAGTTTAATTTTAGTTTTTCAAACGTTTTATTTTAAAGCAAGTTTTTGTTAAATATTATTTATATCCAACTCTATAACTCGCTTATGGTTGGTCCTACAAGAAAAATGCAAATAACTATTTTGTAGGAAATTTTATCAGCTTTAATTTTAAGAGAAAGGTAAAAATTGATAGGAGTAACTGTTTTCGAGATATAAGCAAAAAACCAATATGAAAACTGTAACTGTTACTGAACAAAAATGTAATTCAGTTTTCAATGTTTGAGACGAAGACAAAAATGCAGCATTTAAAATCGACTCTGAAGACTTCAGTGACTTATATGTCACCTCCTTTTTCTTCTAATAAAGTATTGGACCTAATAAATTAAGTGTATTTTAAATCACTAAACATTTTCTGTTAAAGCACTTTTTTTTAAATATTAATTATTTTCAAACTTATATCTCGCTTATGGTTAGTCCTACATGAAAAATGCAAACAACTATTTTGTAGGAAATTTTATCAGCTTTAATTTTAGTAAAAAGATAAAAATTGATAGGAGTAACTGTTTTCGAGATATAAGCAAGAAACCAAAAAACTGTTACCTTAATTAAGCGCTTGCATATAAGCAAATTTAGTACTATTACTATTATTATTATTAATGTTATTGTTATTAATATGACGACTAAAAACGACTCTCAAAACTTTGGTGACTTTTATGTCTTCTCCTTTTTCCTATACTAAAGTGTTAGACTCAATTAATTTAGTTTAATTTCGGTTTTTCAAACATTTTATTTTAAAGCAAATTTTTGTTAAAGATTATTTATATCCAACTCTATAACTCGCTTATGGTTGGTCCTACAAGAAAAATGCAAATAACTATTTTGTAGGAAATTTTATCAGCTTGAATTTTGATAAAGTTAAAAATTGATAGGAGTAACTGTTTTCGAGATATAAGCAAGAAACTGTTACCTTAATTAAGCGCTTGCATATAAACAAATTTAGTACTATTAGTATTATTATTATTAATGTTATTGTTATTAATATGACGACTAAAAACGACTCTCAAGACTTTGGTGACTTTTATGTCACCTCCTTTTTCTTCTAATAAAGTATTAGACCCATAAAATTAAGTGGATTTTAAATCACAAAACATTTCCTGTTAAAGCACTTTTTTTTTAAATATTAATTATTTTCAAACTTATATCTCGCTTATGGTTAGTCCTACATGAAAAATGCAAATAACTATTTTGTAGGAAATTTTATCAGCTTTAATTTTAGTTAAAAGATAAAAATTGATAGAAGTAACTGTTTTCGAGATATAAGCAAGAAACCAAAAAACTGTTACCTTAATTAAGCGTTTGCATATAAGCAAATTTAGTACTATTTGTATTATTATTATTAATGTTATTGTTATTAATATGACGACTAAAAACGACTCTGAAGACTTTGGTGACTTTTATGTCTTCTCCTTTTTCCTATACTAAAGTGTTAGACTCAATTAATTTAGTTTAATTTAGGTTTTTCAAACATTTTATTTTAAAGCAAATTTTTGTTAAAGTTTATTTATATCCAACTCTATAACTCGCTTATGGTTGGTCTTACAAAAAAAATGCAAATAACTATTTTGTAGGAAATTTTATCAGCTTTAATTTTGAAAGAAAGATAAAAATTGATAGGAGTAATTGTTTTCGAGATATAAGCAAAAAACCAAAGTGAAAACTGTTACAGTTACTGAACAAAAATGTAATTCAGTTTTCAATGTTTGAGACGAAGACGAAAATGCATCATTTAAAAACGACTCTGAAGACTTCAGTGACTTTTATGTCACCTCCTTTTTCTTCTAATAAAGTATTGGACCCAATAAATTAAGTGTATTTTAAATTACAAGACATTTTCTGTTAAAGCACTTTTTTTTTAAATATTAATTATTTTCAAACTTATATCTCGCTTATGGTTAGCCCTACATGAAAAATGCAAATAACTATTTTGTAGGAAATTTTATCAGCTTTAATTTTAGTAAAAAAATAAAAATTGATAGAAGGAATTGTTTTCGAGATATAAGCAAGAAACTGTTACCTTAATTAAGCGCTTGCATATAAGCAAATTTAGTAATATTAGTATTATTATTATTAATGTTATTGTTATTAATATGACGACTAAAAACGACTCTCAAGACTTTGGTGACTTTTATGTCTTTTCCTTTTTCTTCTACTAAAGTGTTAGTCTTAATTAATTTAGTTTAATTTCGGTTTTTCAAACATTTTATTTTAAAGCAAATTTTTGTTAAAGATTATTTATATCCAACTCTATAACTCGCTTATGGTTGGTCCTACAAGAAAAATGCAAATAACTATTTTGTAGGAAATTTTATCAGCTTGAATTTTGAAAAAAAGATAAAAATTGATAGGAGTAACTGTTTTCGAGATATAAGCAAAAAACCAATAAGAAAACTGTAACTGTTACTGAACAAAAATGTAATTCAGTTTTCAATGTTTGAGACGTAGACGAAAATGCAGCATTTAAAAACGACTCTGAAGACTTCAGTGACTTTTAAGTCACCTCCTTTTTCTTCTAATAAAGTATTGGACCCAATAAATTAAGTGTATTTTAAATCACAAGACATTTTTTGTTAAAGCACTTTTTTTTTAAATATTGATTATTTTCAAACTTATATCTCGCTTATGGTTAGTCTTACATGAAAAATGCAAAAAACTATTTTGTAGGAAATTTTATCAGCTTTAATTTTAGTAAAAAGATAAAAATTGATAGGAGTAACTGTTTTCGAGATATAAGTAAGAAACCAAAAAACTGTCACCTTAATTAAGCGTTGGCATACAAGCAAATTTAGTACTATTAGTATTAATATTATTAATGTTATTGTTATTAGTATGACGATTAAAGACGTCTCTGAAACCTTTAGTGACTTTTATGTGTCCTCCTTTTTCCTCTACTAAAGTGTTAGACACAATTAATTTAGTTTAATTTCAGTATCTCAAACATTTTATTTTAAAGCAAATTTTTGTTAAATATTATTTATATCCATCTTTATAACTCGCTTATACTTGGTCCTACAAGAAAAATGCAAATAACTATTTTGTAGGAAATTTTATCAGCTTTAATTTTAGTAAAAAGATAAAAATTGATAGGGGTAACTGTTTTCGAGATATAAGCAAGAAACCAAAAAACTGTTACCTTAATAAAGCGCTTGCATATAAGCAAATTTAGTACTATTAGTTTTATTATTATTAATGTTATTGTTATTAATATGACAACCAAAAACGACTCTGAAGACTTTGGTGACTTTTATGTTTTCTCCCTTTTCCTATACTAAAGTGTTAGACTCAATTAATTTAGTTTAATTTAGGTTTTTCAAACATTTTATTTTAAAGCAAATTTTTGTTAAAGATTATTTATATCCAACTCTATAACTCGCTTATGGTTGGTCTTACAAAAGAAATGCACATAACTATTTTGTAGGAAATTTTATCAGCTTTAATTTTGAAAGAAAGATAAAAATTGATAGGAGTAATTGTTTTCGAGATATAAGCAAAAAACCAAAGTAAAAACTGTTACAGTTACTAAACAAAAATGTAATTCAGTTTTCAATGTTTGAGACGAAGACGAAAATGCATCATTTAAAAACGACTCTGAAGACATCAGTGACTTTTATGTCACCTCCTTTTTCTTCTAATAAAGTATTGGACCCAATAAATTAAGTGTATTTTAAATCACAAGACATTTTCTGTTAAAGCACTTTTTTTTTAAATATTAATTATTTTCAAACTTATATCTCGCTTATGGTTAGTCCTACATAAAAAATGCAAATAACTATTTTGTAGGAAATTTTATCAGCTTTAATTTTAGTAAAAAAATAAAAATTGATAGGAGTAACTGTTTTCGAAATATAAGCAAGAAACTGTTACCTCAATTAAGCGCTTGCATATAAGCAAATTTAGTAATATTAGTATTATTATTATTAATGTTATTGTTATTAATATGACGACTAAAAACGACTCTCAAGACTTTGGTGACTTTAATGTCTTCTCCTTTTTCCTCTACTAAAGTGTTAGTCTTAATTAATTTAGTTTAGTTTCGGTTTTTCAAACATTTTATTTTAAAGCAAATTTTTGTTAAAGATTATTTATATCCAACTCTATAACGCGCTTATGGTTGGTCCTACAAGAAAAATGCAAATAACTATTTTGTAAGAAATTTTATCAGCTTGAATATTGAAAAAAAAGATAAAAATTGATAGGAGTAACTGTTTTCGAGATATAAGCAAAAAACCAAATTGAAAACTGTAACAGTTACTGAACAAAAATGTAATTCAGCTTTCAATGTTTGAGACGTAGACGAAAATGCAGCATTTAAAAACGACTCTGAAGACTTCAGTGACTTTTAAGTCACCTCCTTTTTCTTCTAATAAAGTATTGGACCCAATAAATTAAGTGTATTTTAAATCACAAGACATTTTTTGTTAAAGCACTTTTTTTTTAAATATTGATTATTTTCAAACTTATATCTCGCTTATGGTTAGTCCTACATGAAAAATGCAAAAAACTATTTTGTAGGAAATTTTATCAGTTTTAATTTTAGTAAAAAGATAAAAATTGATAGGAGTAACTGTTTTCGAGATATAAGCAAGAAACCAAAAAACTGTCACCTTAATTAAGCGTTTGCATTTAAGCAAATTTAGTACTATTAGTATTATTATTATTAATGTTATTGTTATTAATATGACGATTAAAGACGACTCTGAAGCATTTAGTGACTTTTATGTCTTCTCCTTTTTCCTCTACTAAAGTGTTAGACACAATTAATTTAGTTTAATTCCGGTTTTTCAAGCATTTTATTTTAAAGCAAATTTTTGTTAAATATTATTTATATCCAACTCTATAACTCGTTTATGCTTGGTCCTACAAGAAAAATGCAAATAACTATTTTGTAGGAAATTTTATCAGCTTTAATTTTAGTAAAAAAATAAAAATTGATAGGAGTAACTGTTTTCGAAATATAAGCAAAAATCCAATAAGAAAACTGTAACTGTTACTGAACAAAAATGTAATTCAGTTTTCAATGTTTGAGACAAAGACGAAAATGCAGCATTTAAAATCGACTCTGAAGACTTCAGTGACTTTTAGGTCACCTCCTTTTTCTTCTAATAAAGTATTGGACCCATTAAATTAAGTGTATTTTAAATCACAAGACAATTTCTGTTAAAGCACTTTTTTTTTAAATATTAATTATTTTCAAACTTATATCTCGCTTATGGTTAGTCCTACATAAAAAATGCAAATAACTATTTTGTAGGAAATTTTATCAGCTTTAATTTTAGTAAAAAGATAAAAATTGATAGGAGTAATTGTTTTCGAAATATAAGCAAGAAACTGTTACCTTAATTAAGCGCTTGCATATAAGCAAATTTAGTACTATTAGTATTATTATTATTAATGTTATTGTTATTAGTATGACGTTTAAAGACGACTCTGAAACCTTTAGTGACTTTTATGTCTTCTCCTTTTTCCTCTACTAAAGTGTTAGACACAATTAATTTAGTTTAATTTCATTATTTCAAACATTTTATTTTAAAGCAAATTTTTGTTAAATATTATTTATATCCATCTTTATAACTCGCTTATACTTGGTCCTACAAGAAAAATGCTAATAACTATTTTGTAGGAAATTTTATCAGCTTTAATTTTAGTAAAAAGATAAAAATTGATAGGAGTAACTGTTTTCGAGATATAAGCAAGAAACTGTTACCTTAATTAAGCGCTTGCATATAAGCAAATTTAGTAATATTAGTATTATTATTATTAACGTTATTGTTATTAATATGACGACTAAAAACGACTTTCAAGACTTTGGTGACTTTTATGTCTTCTCCTTTTTTCTCTACTAAAGTGTTAGTCTTAATTAATTTAGTTTAGTTTCGGTTTTTCAAACAATTTATTTTAAAGCAAATTTTTTTTAAAGATTATTTATATCCAACTCTATAACGCGCTTATGGTTGGTACTACAAGAAAAATGCAAATAACTATTTTGTAGGAAATTTTATCAGCTTGAATTTTGAAAAAAAGATAAAAATTGATAGGAGTAACTGTTTTCGAGATATAAGCAAAAAACCAATAAGAAAATTGTAACTGTTACTGAACAAAAATGTAATTCAGTTTTCAATGTTTGAGACAAAGACGAAAATGCAGCATTTAAAATCGACTCTGAAGACTTCAGTGACTTTTATGTCACCTCCTTTTTCTTCTAATAAAGTATTGGACCCATTAAATTAAGTGTATTTTAAATCACAAGACATTTTCTGTTAAAGCACTTTTTTTTTAAATATTAATTATTTTCAAACTTACATCTCGCTTATGTTTAGTCCTACCTGAAAAATGCAAATTACTATTTTGTAGGAAATTTTATCAGCTTTAATTTTAGTAAAAAGATAAAAATTAATAGGAGTAACTGTTTTCGAGATATATGCAAGAAACCAAAAAACTGTTACCTTAATTAAGCGCTTGCATATAAGCACATTTAGTACTAAAAACAACTCTGAAGACTTTGGTGACTTTTATGTCTTCTTCTTTTTCCTCAACTAAAGTGTTAGACCCAATTAATTTGGTTTAATATCGGTTTTTCAAACATTTTATTTTAAAGCAAATTTTTGTTAAAGATTATTTATATTCAACTCTATAACTCGCTTATGGTTGGTCCTACAAAAAAATGCAAATAACTATTTTGTAGGAAATTTTATCAGCTTTAATTTTGAAAAAGAGATAAAAATTGATAGGAGTAACTGTTTTCGAGATATAAGCAAGAAACCAAAAAACTGTTACTTTAATTAAGCCTTTGCATATAAGCAAATTTAGTACCATTAGTATTATTATTATTAATGCTATTGTTATTAATATGACGACTAAAGACGACTCTGAAACATTTAGTGACTTTTAT
This sequence comes from Tribolium castaneum, assembly GCF_031307605.1. NCBI lineage: Eukaryota > Metazoa > Arthropoda > Insecta > Coleoptera > Tenebrionidae > Tribolium > Tribolium castaneum. Next base: position 19,013,061 of record NC_087397.1, read on the forward strand.
GTCTTCTCCTTTTTCCTCTACTAAAGTGTTAGACACAATTAATTTAGTTTAATTCCGGTTTTTCAAGCATTTTATTTTAAAGCAAATTTTTGTTAAAGATTATTTATATCCAACTCTATAACTCGCTTATGGTTGGTCCTACAAGAAAAATGCAAATAACTATTTTGTAGGAAATTTTATCAGCTTTAATTTTAGTAAAAAGATAAAAATTAATAGGAGTAACTGTTTTCGAGATATAAGCAAGAAACCAAAAAACTGTTACCTTAATTAAGCGCTTGCATATAAGCACATTTAGTACTAAAAACAACTCTGAAGACTTTGGTGACTTTTATGTCTTCTTCTTTTTCCTCAACTAAAGTGTTAGACCCAATTAATTTGGTTTAATATCGGTTTTTCAAACATTTTATTTTAAAGCAAATTTTTGTTAAAGATTATATATATTCAACTCTATAACTCGCTTATGGTTGGTCCTACAAAAAAATGCAAATAACTATTTTGTAGGAAATTTTATCAGCTTTAATTTTGAAAAAGAGATAAAAATTGATAGGAATAACTGTTTTCGAGATATAAGCAAGAAACCAAAAAACTGTTACTTTAATTAAGCCTTTGCATATAAGCAAATTTAGTACCATTAGTATTATTATTATTAATGTTATTGTTATTAATATGACGACTAAAGACGACTCTGAAACATTTAGTGACTTTTATGTCTTCTCCTTTTTCCTCTACTAAAGTGTTAGACACAATTAATTTAGTTTAATTCCGGTTTTTCAAGCATTTTATTTTAAAGCAAATTTTTGTTAAATATTATTTATATCCAACTCTATAACTCGTTTATGCTTGGTCCTACAAGAAAAATGTAAATAACTATTTTGTTGGAAATTTTATCAGCTTTAATTTAGGAAGAAAGATAAAATTTGATAGGAGTAACTGTTTTCGAGATATAAGCAAAAAATCAATAAGAGAACTGTAACTGTTACTGAACAAAAATGTAATTCAGTTTTCAATGTTCGAGACGAAGACGAAAATGCAGAATTTACTGTCACCTCCTTTTTCTTCTAATTAAGTATTGGACCCAATAAATTAAGTGTATTTTAAATCACAAGACATTTTCTGTTAAAACACATTTTTTTTAATTATTAATTATTTTCAAACTTATATCTCGCTTATGGTTAGTTCTACATGAAAAATGCAAATAACTATTTTGTAGGAAATTTTATCACCTTTAATTTTGGTGAAAAGTTAAAAATTGATAGAAGTAACTGTTTTCGAGATATAAGCAAAAAACAAAAAACTGTTACCTTAATTAAGCGCTTGCATATAAGCAAATTTAGTACTACTAGAATTGTTATTATAAATGTTATTGTTATTAATATGACGACTAAAGACAACTCTAAGACTTTAGTGACTTTTATGTCTCCTCCTTTTTCCTTTACTAAAGTGTTAGACACAATTAATTTAGTTTAATTTCAGTTTTTCAAACATTTTATTTTAAAGCAAATTTTTGTTAAACTTTAAAAACTATAAAATGGCTTAGATTGCCTAAAAACACAGATCACACATGATCTTTTGCATTGAAATGAGAAAACGCTCATCTAACACAAAATAAGCTTCATTTTTGCTTAGAAAACTAAGCTTACTTTTATTACTACTATTATTATTACTATTATTTTTATTATTATTATTACTATTATTATTATTATTATTATTATTATTATTAATATTATTATTATTAAAAACCGATTATAACTTTTGTATAGTAAATGTTTTTATACCAGTTTTAAAATGAGTTATTAATTTTAGACCATTTCTTGCCTAAAAACACAGATCACAGATGATCTCTTGCATAGAAATGAGAAAACGCTCATATAACACAAAATAAGCTTCATTTTTGCTTAGAAAACTAAGCTTACTTTTATTACTACTATTATTATTATTTTTATTATTATTATTATTATTATTATTATTATTATTATTATTATTATTACTATTATTATTATTATTATTATTATTATTATTATTAATATTATTATTATTAAAAACCGAATATAACTTTTGTATAGTAAATGTTTTTATACCAGTTTTAAAATGAGTTATTAATTTTAGACAATTTCTTGCCTAAAAACACAGATCACAGATGATCTCTTGCATAGAAATGAGAAAACGCTCTTATAACACAAAATAAGCTTCATTTTTGCTTAGAAAACTAAGCTTACTTTTATTACTACTATTATTATTATTTTTATTATTATTATTATTATTACTATTATTTTTATTATTATTATTACTATTATTATTATTATTTTTATTATTAATATTATTATTATTAAAACCGATTATAACTTTTGTATAGTAAATGTTTTAATACCATTTTAAAATGAGTTATTAATTTTAGACAATTTCTTGCCTAAAAACACAGATTACAGATGATCTCTTGCATAGAAATGAGAAAACGCTCAGATAACACAAAATAAGCTTCATTTTTGCTTAGAAAAACTAAGCTTTAATTTAGAAAGAAATTCATTATTATAAGTATTATTATTATTATTATTATTATTATTGTTATTATTACTATTATTATTATTATTATTATTATTATTATTATTATTGTTTATATTATTATTATTATTATTATTAAAAACCGATTATAACTTTTGTATAGTAAATGTTTTTATACCAGTTTTAAAATGAGTGATTTACTTTAGACAATTTTTTGCCTAAAAACACAGATCACACATGATCTTTTGCATAGAAATGAGAAAACGCACATGTAACACACAAAATAAGCTTCATTTTTCCTTAATAAAAGTATTAATATTATTATTACTTTTGTTACTATTACTATTATTATTATTATTATTATTATTATTATTGTCATTATTATTATTATTATTAATAAAAAATTATATTAAACAGGCAGAAAACGTCGTATTCTGACACAAAAATACGAATTACGTTATAGACTTGACGAGAACGGCGTATCTCGGACTCTTATAGGACCCTTATAGGGTCAAAAAGTATCAGTTTGGATTAAAACAAATTATTTTTGTTGACTCTCAGTCTAAATTGTTTATCAGTTCAAACAAAAACGGCTTATTTTAGACGATCTTTTGCTTTGAACAAGAAAACTTATATCGAACAGACTAAAAACGTATTAATCTGGCATAAAAGAGCAATTTATGTATCACTTTGGATAAAGGCAGCTAATCCTATTCGTTTCATTGCTTAAAATAGACAAAATTGTTAATAAATCTAACAAAAACGCTGTATTCTAGCACAAAATACTAATTACATTATAGTTTCGACGAGAATAGCTTATTTGGAATGATTCTATGCTTCCAAACGAGTAAATTTTTATTAAACAGATGCCAAACATCATGTTTTGTCCTATAAAGACATTTTATATTGCAGTTTGTATTAAAACAAAATATTTTCGTTGATTCTTTGTTAGAAGCAGCAAACCTAACATTAAAGAATCTGAAAACTTTGTATTCGGACACAAACCACCGAATTTTGTATCAGTTTAGACAAAAACGGTTGATTTTCGACAATATTTTGCTTTGAACAAGAAAACTTATATCAAACTGACTAAAAACGTCTTATTTTAGCACAAAACAAAAGATCTGCGTTATAGTCTTAACGAGAGCTGTTAATTTCAAACAGTTCTATGCTTTGAAACGAGTAAACTTTCACTGAACAGAGGAAAAACATCTTATTTCGCCTTTTAAAAACGATTCATGCCACAGTTAGGATGAAAACCAATTATTTTCGTTAATTCATTGTTACCAACAAGAAACCTTACATCAAAGTAACTGAAAACCCCTTATTCAGCCACAGAAATTCGAATTACGTTTCAGTCTGGACAAAAACTGCTTACTTTAGACGATCCTTTGTTTTGAATACAAAAACTTACATTAAAAAGATTAAAACGTCTTATTCTGGCTGAAAACTGCAAATTATGTATTACTTTGAATAAAAGCAGTTTATCCTGATTACTCCTTTGCTTAGAATGGAGCAAACTTGTGTAAAACTTAATGAAAACTTTAAATTTCGTCTCAAAGAAATAATCTACGTTATAGTTTTGACCAGAACTGTTAATTTCAAACGATTTTATGCCCCCAAACGAGAAAACTTTCACTAAACAGATGCCAAACGTCTTAGTTCGTTTTATAAAAACATGTTGCAGTTTAAACAAAAACAAATTATTTTCGTTGTTGTGTCAAAATAATTTATTTCGAATGATTCAATGGAGCGAAACGAGTAAACTTTTATAGGACAGATGCAAAATACCATATTACCACATAAATCGTTATTTTAAAGCAAAGTATTAGCTTTTGCACTTGTTCAATTAAAGTTTGCTTACTTCGAAGTATGTAATCGTCCGAAATAATTTTTTTTTGTCAAAACTATAACGTAATTTGTTCTTTTGAGCCTGAATATAGAGTTTTCATTACGTTTTATAGTAGTTTACTCTACTCTAAGCATAGAATCAAACAGAGTAATCCGCTTTTGTTAAAGCTGATACATAATTTGCTCTTATTTTCGAGAATAAGACGTTTTCAATATGTTTGATTATATTTTTTTTGTTTATAGCAAGGAATCGTTTAAAATAATCTGTATTTGCCTAAACTGATACGTAATTCGATATTTGTGCATGGATACGAAGTTTTCAGTTTCTTTGACGTGAAATTTCTTGTTGCAAAAGGTAATAATTTGCTTTAAAACAACGCTTTATATGGTAATATGTGGTTTTGCATCTGCCCCATAAAAGTTCATTAGTTTCGAATCATAAAATCGTTTGAAATAAACAGTGCTGGTCAAAACTATAACGTAATTTATTTCTTTGAGACGAAATTTAAAGTTTTCATTAAGTTTTATACAAGTTTACTCTATTCTAAGTAAAGGAGTAATCAGGATAAATTGCTTTTATCTAGAGTAATATATAATTTGCAGTTTTCAGCCAGAATAAGACGTTTTTAATCTTTTTAATGTAAGTTTTTGTATTCAAAACAAAGGATCGTCTAAAGTAAGCAGTTTTTGTCCAGACTGAAACGTAATTCGAATTTCTGTGCCTGAATAAGGGGTTTTCAGTTTCCTTGATGTAAGGTTTCTTGTTTGTAACAATGAATTAACGAAAATAATTGGATTTTATCCAAACTGTGGCATGAATCGTTTTTAAAAGGCGAAATAAGATGTTTTTCCTCTGTTCAGTGAAAGTTTACTCTTTTTAAAGCATAGAACCGTTTGAAATTAACAGCTCTCGTTAAGACTATAAAGCAAATCTTTTGTTTTGTGCTAAAATAAGACGTTTTTATTCAGTTTGATATAAGTTTTCTTGTTCAAACCAAAATATTGTCGAAAATCAACCGTTTTTGTCTAAACTGATACAAAATTCGGTGGTTTGTGTCCGAATACAAAGTTTTCAGATTCTTTAATGTTAGGTTTGCTGCTTCTAACAAAGAATCAACGAAAATATTTTGTTTTAATACAAACTGCAATATAAAATGTCTTTATAGGACAAAACATGATGTTTGGCATCTGTTTAATAAAAATTTACTCGTTTGGAAGCATAGAACAATTCCAAATAAGCTATTCTCGTCGAAACTATAATGTAATTAGTATTTGGTGCTAGAATACAGGGTTTTTGTTAGATTTATCAACAATTTTGTCTATTTTAAGCAATGAAACGAATAGGATTAGCTGCCTTTATCCAAAGTGATACATAAATTGCTCTTTTATGCCAGATTAATACGTTTTTAGTCTGTTCGATGTAAGTTTTCTTGTTCAAAGCAGAAGATCGTCTAAAATAAGCCGTTTTTGTTTGAACTGATGAACAATTCAGACTGAGAGTCAACAAAAATAATTTGTTTTAATCCAAACTGATACTTTTTGACCCTATAAGAGTCCTATAAGAGTCCGAGATACGCCGTTCTCGTCAAGTCTATAACGTAATTCGTTTTTTTGTGTCAGAATACGACGTTTTCTATCTGTTTAATATAAGTTTTTAATAATAATAATAATAATAACAATAATAATAATAATAATAATAAAAATAATAGTAATAATAATAATAATAATAATAATAATAATAATAATAATAATGATAATAATAATAATAATAATAATAATAATAATAATAATAATAGAAATAATAATAGTAATAAAAGTAAGCTTAGTTTTCTAAGCAAAAATGAAGCTTATTTTGTGTGTTATATGAGCGTTTTCTCATTACTATGCAAGAAATCATCTGTGATGTGTTTTTAGGCAAGAAATTGTCTAAAATTAATAACCCAATTTAAAACTGGTATAAAAACATTTACTATACAAAAGTTAATATTAATAATAATAATAATAATAATAATGGTAATAGTAACAAAAGTAATAAAAATAATAATACTTTTAATAAGGAAAAATGAAGCTTATTTTGTGTGTTACATGAGCGTAATAATAATAATAATTATAATAATAAAAATAATAATAATAGTAATAAAAGTAAGCTTAGTTTTCTAAGCAAAAATGAAGCTTATTTTGTGTGTTATATGAGCGTTTTCTCATTTCTATGCAAGAGATCATCTGTGATGTGTTTTTAGGCTAGAAATTGAATAAAATTAATAACTCATTTTAAAACTGGTATAAAAACATTTACTATACAAAAGTTATAATCGGTTTTTAATAATAATAATATTAATAATAATAATAATAATAATAATAATAGTAATAATAATAATAATAGTAATAATAATAATAAAAATAATAGTAATAATAATAATAATAATAAAAATAATAATAATAGTAGTAATAAAAGTAAGCTTAGTTTTCTAAGCAAAAATAAAGCTTATTTTGTGTTATATGAGCGTTTTCTCATTTCTATTCAAGAGATCATCTGTGATCTGTGTTTTTAGGCGAGAAATTGCCTAAAATTTATAACTCATTTTAAAACTGGTATAAAAACATTTACTATACAAAAGTTATAATCGGTTTTTAATAATAATAATATTAATAATAATAATAATAATAATAATAATAATAACAATAATAGTAATAATAATGATAATAATAATAATAACAATAATAATGTTAATAATAATAATAACAATAATAACAATAGTAATTATTTTCAAACTTATATCTCGCTTAGGGTTAGTCCTACATGAAAAATGCAAATAAATATTTTTTAATTTATTGGGTCCAATACTTTATTAGAAGAAAAAGAAGATAACATAAAAGTAACTGAAGTCTTCAGAGTCGTTTTTAAATGCTGCATTTTCGCCTTCGTTTATTATTATTATTATTATTATTATTATTATTATTATTATTATAATTATTATTATTTAAAACCGATTATAACTTTTGTATAGTATTGTTTTTATACCAGTTTTAAAATGAGTGTTTAATTTTATCCAATTTCTTGCCTAAAAACTATAAAATGGCTTAGATTGCCTAAAAACACAGATCACACATGATCTTTTGCATAGGAATGAGAAAACGCTCAGGTAACACACAAAATAAACTTTATTTTTCCTTATTAAAAGTATTATTATTATTATTACTTTTATTACTATTAAAGCAAATTTTTGTTAAAGATTATTTATATCCAACTCAATAACTCGCTTATGGTTGGTCTTACAAAAGAAATGCAAATAACTCTTTTGTAGGAAATTTTATCAGCTTTAATTTTGAATGAAAAATAAAAATTGATAAAAGTAACTGTTTTCGAGATATAAGCAAAAAACCAAAGTGAAAACTGTTACAGTTACTGAACAAAAATGTTATTCAGTTTTCAATGTTTGAGACGATGACAAAAATGCAGCATTTAAAATCGACTCTGAAGACTTCAGTGACTTATATGTCACCTCCTTTTTCTTCTAATAAAGTATTGGACCTAATAAATTAAGTGTATTTTAGATCACAAAACATTTTCTTTTAAAGCACTTTTTTTTAAATATTAATTATTTTCAAACTTATATCTCGCTTATGGTTAGTCCTACATAAAAAATGCAAATAACTATTTTGTAGGAAATTTTATCAGCTTTAATTTTAGTAAAAAGATAAAAATTGATAGAAGTAACTGTTTTCGAGATATAAGCAAGAAACTGTTACCTTAATTAAGCGCTTGCATATAAGCAAATTTAGTACTATTAGTATTATTATTATTAATGTTATTGTTATTAATATGACGACTAAAGACGACTCTGAAACCATTAGTGACTTTTATGTCTTCTCCTTTTTCCTCTACTAAAGTGTTAGACACAATTAATTTAGTTTAATTTTAGTTTTTCAAACATTTTATTTTAAAGCAAGTTTTTGTTGAATATTATTTATATCCAACTCTATAACTCGCTTATGGTTGGTCCTACAAGAAAATTGCAAATAACTATTTTGTAGGAAATTTTATCAGCTTTAATTTTAAAAGAAAGATAAAAATTGTTAGGAGTAACTGTTTTCGAGATATAAGCAAAAAACAAATATAAAAACTGTAACTGTTACTGAACAAAAATGTAATTCAGTTTTCAATGTTTGAGACGAAGACGAAAATGCACCATTTAAAATCGACCCTGAAGACTTCAGTAACTTTTATGTCACCTCCTTTTTCTTCTAATAAAGTATTGGACTCATTAAATTAAGTGTATTTTAAATCACAAGACATTTTCTGTTAAAGCACTTTTTTTTTAAATATTATTTATTTTCAAACTTATATCTCGCTTATGGTTAGTCCTACATAAAAAATGCAAATTACTATTTTGTAGGAAATTTTATCAGCTTTAATTTTAGTAAAAAGATAAAAATTGATAGGAGTAACTGTTTTCGAGATATAAGCAAGAAACCAAGAAACTGTTACCTTAATTAAGCGTTTGCTTATAAGCAAATTTAGTACTAAAAACAACTCTGAAGACTTTGGTGACTTTTACGTCTTCTCCTTTTTCCTCTACTAATGTGTTAGACCAAATTTATTTAGTTTAATATCGGTTTTTCAAACATTTTATTTTAAAGCAAATTTTTGTTAAAGATTATTTATATCCAACTCTATAACTCGCTTATGGTTAGTCCTACAAAAAAATGCAAATAACTATTTTGTAGAAAATTTTATCAGCTTTAATTTTAGTAAAAAGATAAAAATTGATAGGAGTAACTGTTTTCGAGATATAAGCAAGAAACCAAATAACCGTTACCTTAATTAAGCGTTTGCATATAAGAAAATTTAGTACTATTAGTATTATTATTATTAATGTTATTGTTATTAATTTGACGACTAAAGACGACTCTGAAACATTTGGTGACTTTTATGTCTTCTCCTTTTTCCTCTACTAAAGTGTTAGACACAATTAATTTAGTTTAATTCCCGTTTTTCAAGCATTTTATTTTAAAGCAAATTTTTGTTAAATATTATTTATATCCCACTCTATAACTCGTTTATGCTTGGTTCTACAAGAAAAATGTAAATAACTATTTTGTAGGAAATTTTATCAGCTTTAATTTTGGAAAAAAGATAAAATTTGATAGGAGTAACTGTTTTCGAGATATAAGCAAAAAACCAATAAGAAAACTGTAACTGTTCCTGAACAAAAATGTAATTCATTTTTCAATGTTTGAGACGAAGACGAAAATGCAGCATTTAAAAACGACTATGAAGACTTCAGTGATTTTATGTCACCTCCTTTTTCATCTAATAAAGTATTGGACCCAATAAATTAAGTGTATTTTAAATCACAAGACATTTTCTGTTAAAGCACTTTTTTTAAATATTAATTATTTTCAAACTTATATTTCGCTTATGGTTAGTCCTACATGAAAAATGCAAATAACTATTTTGTAGGAAATTTTATCAGCTTTAATTTTAGTAAAAAAATAAAACTTGATAGGAGTAACTGTTTTCGAGATATAAGCAAGAAACCAAAAAACTGTTACCTTAATTAAGCGCTTGCATATAAGCAAATTTAGTACTAAAAACAACTCTGAAGACTTTGGTGACTTTTATGTCATCTCCTTTTTCCTCTACTAAAGTGTTAGACCCAATTAATTTAGTGTAAAATCGGTTTTTCAAACATTTTATTTTAAAACAAATTTTTGTTAAAGAATATTTATATTCAACTCTATAACTCGCTTATGGTTTGTCCTACAAAAAAATGCAAATAACTATTTTGTGGGAAATTTTATCAGCTTTAATTTCGAAAAAAAGATAAAAATTGATAGGAGTAACTGTTTTCGAGATATAAGCAAGAAACCAAAAAACTGTTACCTTAATTAAGCGTTTGCATATAAGCAAATTTAGTACTATTAGTATTATTATTATTAATGTTATTGTTATTAATATGACGACTAAAGACGACTCTGAAACATTTAGTGACTTTTATGTCTTCTCCTTTTTTCTCTACTAAAGTGTTAGTCTTAATTAATTTAGTTTAATTTCGGTTTTTCAAACATTTTATTTTAAAGCAAATTTTTGTTAAAGATTATTTATATCTAACTCTATAACTCGCTTATGGTTGATCCTACAAGAAAAATGCAAATAACAATTTTGTAGGAAATTTTATCAGCTTGAATTTTGAAAAGAAGATAAAAATTGATAGGAGTAATTGTTTTCGAGATATAAGCAAAAAACCAATAAGAAAATTGTAACTGTTACTGAACAAAAATGTAATTCAGTTTTCAATGTTTGAGACAAAGACGAAAATGCAGCATTTAAAATCGACTCTGAAGACTTCAGTGATTTTTATGTCACCTCCTTTTTCTTCTAATAAAGTATTGGACTCATTAAATTAAGTGTATTTTAAATCACAAGACATTTTTTGTTAAAACACTTTTTTTTTAAATATTAATTATTTTCAAACTTACATCTTGCTTATGGTTAGTCCTACATGAAAAATGCAAATAACTATTTTGTAGAAAATTTTATCATGAAAAATGCAAAAAACTATTTTGTAGGAAATTTTATCAGCTTTAATTATAGTAAAAAGATAAAAATTGATAGGAGTAACTGTTTTCGAGATATAAGCAAGAAACCAAAAAACTGTCACCTTAATTAAGCGTTTGAATACAAGCAAATTTAGTACTATTAGTATTATTATTAATGTTATTGTTATTAGTATGACGATTAAAGACGACTCTGAAACCTTTAGTGACTTTTATGTCTTCTCCTTTTTCCTCTACTAAAGTGTTAGACACAATTAATTCAGTTTAATTTCAGTATTTCAAACATTTTATTTTAAAGCAAATTTTTGTTAAATATTATTTATATCCATCTTTATAACTCGCTTATACTTGGTCCTACAAGAAAAATGCAAATAACTATTTTGTAGGAAATTTTATCAGCTTTAATTTTAGTAAAAAGATAAAAATTAATAGGAGGAACTGTTTTCGAGATATAAGCAAGAAACCAAAAAACTGTTACCTTAATAAAGCGCTTGCATATAAGCAAATTTAGTACTTTTTTTTAAATATTAATTATTTTCAAACTTATATCTCGCTTATGGTTAGTCCTACATAAAAAATGCAAATAACTATTTTGTAGGAAATTTTATCAGCTTTAATTTTAGAAAAAGATATAAATTGATAGAAGTAACTGTTTTCGAAATATAAGCAAGAAACTGTTACCTTAATTAAGCGCTTGCATATAAGCAAATTTAGTAATATTAGTATTATTATTATTAATGTTATTGTTATTAATATGACGACTAAAAACGACTTTCAAGACTTTGGTGACTTTTATGTCTTCTCCTTTTTCCCCTACTAAAGTGTTAGTCTTAATTAATTTAGTTTAATTTCGGTTTTTCAAACATTTTATTTTAAAGCAAATTTTTGTTAAAGATTATTTATATCCAACTTTATAACGCGCTTATGAATGGTCCTACAAGAAAAATGCAAATAACTATTTTGTAGAAAATTTTATCGGCTTGAATTTTGAAAAAAAGATAAAAAGTAATAGGAGTAACTGTTTTCAAGATATAAGCAAAAAACCAATAAGAAAACTGTAACTGTTACTGAACAAAAACGTAATTCAGTTTTCAATGTTTGAGACAAAGACGAAAATGCAGCATTTAAAATCGACTCTGAAGACTTCAGTGACTTTTATGTCACCTCCTTTTTCTTCTAATAATGTATTGGACCCATTAAATTAAGTGTATTTTAAATCACAAGACATTTTCTGTTAGAGCACTTTTTTTTTAAATATTAATTATTTTCAAACTTACATCTCGCTTATGGTTAGTCCTACATGAAAAATGCAAATTACTATTTTGTAGGAAATTTTATCAGCTTTAATTTTAGTAAAAAGATAAAAATTAATAGGAGTAACTGTTTTCGAGATTTAAGCAAGAAACCAAAAAACTGTTACCTTAATTAAGCGCTTGCATATAAGCAAATTTAGTACTAAAAACAACTCTGAAGACTTTGGTGACTTTTATGTCTTCTTCTTTTTCCTCTACTAAAGTGTTAGATCCAATTAATTTGGTTTAATATCGGTTTTTCAAACATTTTATTTTAAAGCAAATTTTTGTTAAAGATTATTTATATCCAACTCAATAACTCGCTTATGGTTGGTCCTACAAAAAAATGCAAATAACTATTTTGTAGGAAATTTTATCAGCTTTAATTTTGAAAAAGAGATAAAAATTGATAGGAGTAACTGTTTTCGAGATATAAGCAAGAAACCAAAAAACTGTTATCTTAATTAAGCGTTTGCATATAAGCAAATTTAGTACTATTAGTATTATTATTATTAATGTTATTGTTATTAATATGACGACTAAAGACGACTCTGAAACATTTAGTGACTTTTATGTCTTCTCCTTTTTTCTCTACTAAAGTGTTAGACACAATTAATTTAGTTTAATTCCGGTTTTTCGAGCATTTTATTTTAAAGCAAATTTTTGTTAAATATTATTTATATCCAACTCTATAACTCGTTTATGCTTGGTCCTACAAGAAAAATGTAAATAACTATTTTGTTGGAAATTTTATCAGCTTTAATTTAGGAAGAAAGATAAAATTTGATAGGAGTAATTGTTTTCGAGATATAAGCAAAAAATCAATAAGAAAACTGTAACTGTTACTAAACAAAAATGTAATTCAGTTTTCAATGTTTGAGACGAAGACGAAAATGCAGCATTTACTGTCACCTCCTTTTTCTTCTAATTAAGTATTGGATCCAATAAATTAAGTGTATTTTAAATCACAAGACATTTGCTGTTAAAACACATTTTTTTTTAATTATTAATTATTTTCAAACTTATATCTCGCTTATGGTTAGTTTTACATGAAAAATGCAAATAACTATTTTGTAGGAAATTTTATCACCTTTAATTTTGGTGAAAAGTTAAAAATTGATAGAAGTAACTGTTTTCGAGATATAAGCAAAAAACAAAAAAACTGTTACCTTAATTAAGCGCTTGCATATAAGCAAATTTAGTACTACTAGTATTGTTATTATAAATGTTATTGTTATTAATATGACGACTAAAGACAACTCTAAGACTTTAGTGACTTTTATGTCTCCTCCTTTTTCCTTTACTAAAGTGTTAGACACAATTAATTTAGTTTAATTTCAGTTTTTCAAACATTTTATTTTTAAGGAAATTTTTGTTAAATATTAAAAACTATAAAATGGCTTAGATTGCCTAAAAACACAGATCACACATGATCTTTTGCATAGAAATTAGAAAACGCTCATCTAACACAAAATAAGCTTCATTTTTGCTTAGAAAACTAAGCTTACTTTTATTACTACTATTAATATTATTATTATTATTATTATTATTATTATTATTATTATTATTATTATTATTACTATTATTTTTATTATTAATATTACTATTATTATTATTATTATTTATATTAATATTATTATTATTAAAAACCGATTATAACTTTTGTATAGTAAATGTTTTTATACCAGTTTTAAAATGGGTTATTAATTTTAGACAATTTCTTGCCTAAAAACAGAGATCACAGATGATCTCTTGCATAGAAATGAGAAAACGCTCATATAACACAAAATAAGCTTCATTTTTGCTTAGAAAACTAAGCTTACTTTTATTACTACTATTATTATTATTTTTATTATTATTATTATTACTATTATTATTATTATTATTATTATTGTTATTATTATTATTAATATTATTATTATTAAAAACCGATTATAATTTTTGTATAGTAAATGTTTTTATACCAGTTTTAAAATGAGTTATTAATTTTAGACAATTTCTTGCCTAAAAACACAGATCACAGATGATCTCTTGCTTAGAAATGAGAAAACGCTCATATAACACAAAATAAGCTTCATTTTTGCTTAGAAAACTAAGCTTACTTTTATTACTACTATTATTATTATTTTTATTATTATTATTATTACTATTATTTTTATTATTATTACTATTATTATTGTTATTATTATTATTAATATTATTATTATTAAAAACCGATTATAATTTTTGTATAGTAAATGTTTTTATACCAGTTTTAAAATGAGTTATTAATTTTAGAAAATTTCTTGCCTAAAAACACAGATCACAGATGATCTCTTGCATAGAAATGAGAAAGCGCTCATATAACACAAAATAAGCTTCATTTTTGCTTAGAAAACTAAGCTTACTTTTATTACTACAATTATTATTAATTTTATTATTATTATTATTATTATTATTATTATTATTACTATTATTTTTATTATTAATATTACTATTATTATTATTATTATTTATATTAATATTATTATTATTAAAAACCGATTATAACTTTTGTATAGTAAATGTTTTTATACCAGTTTTAAAATGAGTTATTAATTTTAGACAATTTCTTGCCTAAAAACAGAGATCACAGATGATCTCTTGCATAGAAATGAGAAAACGCTCATATAACACAAAATAAGCTTCATTTTTGCTTAGAAAACTAAGCTTACTTTTATTACTACTATTATTATTATTTTTATTATTATTATTATTACTATTATTTTTATTATTATTACTATTATTATTATTATTATTATTGTTATTATTATTATTAATATTATTATTATTAAAAACCGATTATAATTTTTGTATAGTAAATGTTTTTATACCAGTTTTAAAATGAGTTATTAATTTTAGACAATTTCTTGCCTAAAAACACAGATCACAGATGATCTCTTGCTTAGAAATAAGAAAACGCTCATATAACACAAAATAAGCTTCATTTTTGCTTAGAAAACTAAGCTTACTTTTATTACTACTATTATTATTATTTTTATTATTATTATTATTACTATTATTTTTATTATTATTACTATTATTATTATTATTATTATTGTTATTATTATTATTAATATTATTATTATTAAAAACCGATTATAATTTGTGTATAGTAAATGTTTTTATACCAGTTTTAAAATGAGTTATTAATTTTAGAAAATTTCTTGCCTAAAAACACAAATCACAGATAATCTCTTGCATAGAAATGAGAAAACGCTCATATAACACAAAATAAGCTTCATTTTTGCTTAGAAAACTAAGCTTACTTTTATTACTACAATTATTATTATTTTTATTATTATTATTATTATTACTATTATTATTATTATTATTATTATTATTATTATTTTTATAATTATTATTAATATTATTATTATTAAAAACCGATTATAACTTTTGTATAGTAAATGTTTTTATACCAGTTTTAAAATGAGTTATTAATTTTAGACAATTTTTTGCCTAAAAACACAGATCACAGATGATCTCTTGCATAGAAATGAGAAAACGCTCATATAACACAAAATAAGCTTCATTTTTGCTTAGAATACTAAGCCTACTTTTATTACTACTATTATTATTATTTTTATTATTATTATTATTATTATTATTATTAATATTATTATTATTAAAAACCGATTATAACTTTTGTATAGTAAATGTTTTTATACCAGTTTTAAAATGAGTTATTAATTTTAGACAATTTCTTGCCTAAAAACACAGATCACAGATGATCTCTTGCATAGAAATGAGAAAACGCTCAGATAACACAAAATAAGCTTCATTTTTGCTTTGAAAAACTAAGCTTTAATTTAGAAAGAAATTCATTATTATAAGTATTATTATTATTATTATTTACTACTATTATTATTATTATTATTATTATTATTATTACTATTATTATTATTAATATTATTGTTTATATTATTATTATTATTATTAAAAACCGATTATAACTTTTGTATAGTAAATGTTTTTATAAACAGTGCTGGTCAAAACTATAACGTAATTTATTTCTTTGAGACGAAATTTAATGTTTTCATTAAGTTTTATACAAGTTTACTCTATTCTAAGTAAAGGAGTAATCAGGATAAATTGCTTTTATCTAGAGTAATATATAATTTGCAGTTTTCAGCCAGAATAAGACGTTTTTAATCTTTTTAATGTAAGTTTGTATTCAAAACAAAGGATCGTCTAAAGTAAGCAGTTTTTGTCCAGACTGAAACGTAATTCGAATTTCTGTGCCTGAATAAGGGGTTTTCAGTTACTTTGATGTAAGGTTTCTTGTTTGTAACAATGAATTAACGAAAATAATTGGTTTTTATCCAAACTGTGGCATGAATCGTTTTTAAAAGGCGAAATAAGGTGTTTTTCCTCTGTTCAGTGAAAGTTTACTCGTTTCAAAGCATAGAACCGTTTGAAATTAACAGCTCTCGTTAAGACTATAACGCAAATCTTTTGTTTTGTGCTAAAATAAGACGTTTTTAGTCAGTTTGATATAAGTTTTCTTGTTCAAAGCAAAATATTGTCGAAAATCAACCGTTTTTGTCTAAACTGATACAAAATTCGGTGGTTTGTGTCCGAATACAAAGTTTTCAGATTCTTTAATGTTAGGTTTGCTGCTTCTAACAAAGAATCAACGAAAATATTTTGTTTTAATACAAACTGCAATATAAAATGTCTTTATAGGACAAAACATGATGTTTCGCACCTGTTTAATAAAAATTTACTCGTTTGGAAGCATAGAATCATTCCAAATAAGCTATTCTCGTCGAAACTATAATGTAATTAGTATTTTGTGCTAGAATACAGCGTTTTTGTTAGATTTATTAACAATTTTGTCTATTTTAAGCAATGAAACGAACAGGATTAGCTGCCTTTATCCAAAGTGAAAATAATAAAATAATTAATAATTAAAAAAAATTTGTTTTAACAGAAAATGTCTTGTGATTTAAAATACACTTAATTTATTGGGTCCAATACTTAATTAGAAGAAAAAGGAGGTGACAGTAAATGCTGCATTTTTGTCTTCGTCTCAAACATTGAAAACTGAATTACATTTTTGTTCAGTAACTGTCGTCGAAGACGAAAATGCAGCATTTACAAACGACTCTAAAAACTTCAGTGATTTTATGTCTTCTCCTTTTTCCACTACTAAAGTGTTAGACACAATTAATTTAGTTTAATTTCAGTTTTTCAAACATTTTATTTTAAAGCAAATTTTTGTTAAATATTATTTATATCCAACTCTATAACTCGCTTATGGTTGGTCCTACAAGAAAAATGCAAATAACTATTTTGTAGGAAATTTTATCAGCTTTAATTTTGAAAGAAAAATAAAAATTGATAGAAGTAACTGTTTTCGAGATATAAGCAAAAAACCAAAGTGAAAACTGTAACAGTTACTGAACAAAAATGTGATTCAGTTTTCAATGTTTGAGACGAAGACGAAAATGCAGCATTTAAAATCGACTCTGAAGACTTCAGTGACTTTTATGTCACCTCCTTTTTCTTCTAATAAAGTATTGGACCTAATAAATTAAGTGTATTTTAAATCACAAGACATTTTCTGTTAAAGCACTTTTTTTTTAATATTAATTATTTTCAAACTTTATCTCGCTTATGGTTAGTCCTACATGAAAAATGCAAATAACTATTTTGTAGAAAATTTTATCAGCTTCAATTTTAGTAAAAAAATAAAAATTGATAGGAGTAACTGTTTTCGAGATATTAGCAAGAAACCAAAAAACTGTTACCTTAATTAAGCGTTTGCATATAAGCAAATTTAGTACTATTAGTATTATTATTATTAATGTTATTGTAATTAATATGACGATTAAAAACGACTCTGAAAACTTTGGGGACTTTTACGTCTACTCCTTTTTCCTCTACTAAAGTGTTAGACCCAATTAATTTAGTTTAATTTCGGTTTTTCAAACATTTTATTTTAAAGCAAATTTTTGTTAAAGATTATTTATATCCAACTCTATAACTCTCTTATGGTTGGTCTTACAAAAGAAATGCAAATAACTATTTTGTAGGAAATTTTATAAGCTTTAATTTTAAAGGAAAGATAAAAATTTATAGAAGTAACTGTTTTCGAGATATAAGCAAAAAACCAAAGTGAAAACTGTAACAGTTACTGAACAAAAATGTAATTCAGTTTTCGATGTTTGAGACGTAGACGAAAATGCAGCATTTAAAAACGACTCTGAAGACTTCAGTGACTTTTAAGTCACCTCCTTTTTTTTCTAATAAAGTATTGGACCCAATAAATTAAGTGTATTTTAAATCACAAGACATTTTTTGTTAAAGCACTTTTTTTTTAAATATTGATTATTTTCAAACTTATATCTCGCTTATGGTTAGTCCTACATAAAAAATGCAAATAACTATTTTGTAGGAAATTTTATCAGCTTTAATTTTAGTAAAAAGATAAAAATTGATAGGAGTAACTGTTTTCGAGATATAAGCAAGAAACCAAAAAACTGTCACCTTAATTAAGCGTTTGCATACAAGCAAATTTAGTACTATTAGTATTATTATTATTAAGGTTATTGTTATTAGTATGACGATTAAAGACGACTCTGAAACCTTTAGTGACTTTTATGTCTTCTCCTTTTTCCTCTACTAAAGTGTTAGACACAATTAATTTAGTTTAATTTCAGTATTTCAAACATTTTATTTTAAAGCAAATTTTTGTTAAAAATTATTTATATCCATCTTTATAACTCGCTTATACTTGGTCCTACAAGAAAAATGCAAATAACTATTTTGTAGGAAATTTTATCAGCTTTAATTTTAGTAAAAAGATAAAAATTGATAGGAGTAACTGTTTTCGAGATATAAGCAAGAAACCAAAAAACTGTCACCTTAATTAAGCGTTTGCATACAAGCAAATTTAGTACTATTAGTATTATTATTATTAAGGTTATTGTTATTAGTATGACGATTAAAGACGACTCTGAAACCTTTAGTGACTTTTATGTCTTCTCCTTTTTTCTCTACTAAAGTGTTAGACACAATTAATTTAGTTTAATTTCAGTATTTCAAACATTTTATTTTAAAGCAAATTTTTGTTAAATATTATTTATATCCATCTTTATAACTCGCTTATACTTGGTCCTACAAGAAAAATGCAAATAACTATTTTGTAGGAAATTTTATCAGCTTTAATTTTAGTAAAAAGATAAAAATTGATAGGAGTAACTGTTTTCGAGATATAAGCAAGAAACCAAAAAAATGTCACCTTAATTAAGCGTTTGCATACAAGCAAATTTAGTACTATTAGTATTACTATTATTAATGTTATTGTTATTAGTATGACGATTAAAGACGACTCTGAAACCTTTAGTGACTTTTATGTCTTCTCCTTTTTCCTCTACTTAAGTGTTAAACACAATTAATTTAGTTTAATTTCAGTATTTCAAACATTTTATTTTAAAGCAAATTTTTGTTAAATATTATTTATATCCATCTATATAACTCGCTTATACTTGGTCCTACAAGAAAAATGCAAATAACTATTTTGTAGGAAATTTTATCAGCTTTAATTTTAGTAAAAAGATAAAAATTGATAGGAGTAACTGTTTTCGAGACATAAGCAAGAAACCAAAAAACTGTTACCTTAATATAGCGCTTGCATATAAGCAAATTTAGTACTATTAGTATTATTATTATTAATGTTATTGTTATTAATATGACGATTAAAAACGACTCTGAAGACTTTGGTGACTTTTACGTCCCCTCCTTTTTCCTCTACTAAAGTGTTGGACCCAATTAATTTAGTTTAATTTCGGTTTTTCAAACATTTTATTTTAAAGCAAATTTTTGTTAAAGATTATTTATATCCATCGCTATAACTCGCTTATGGTTGGTCCTACAAAAAAAATGCATAAAACTATTTTGTAGGAAATTTTATCGGCTTTAATTTTGAAGAAAAGATAAAAATTTATAGGAGTAACTGTTTTCGAGATATATACAAAAAACCAAAGTGAAAACTGTAACAGTTACTGAACAAAAATGTAATTCAGTTTTCAATGTTTGAGACGTAGACGAAAATGCAGCATTTAAAAACGACTCTGAAGACTTCAGTGACTTTTAAGTCACCTCTTTTTTCTTCTAATAAAGTATTGGATCCAATAAATTAAGTGTATTTTAAATCACAAGACATTTTTTGTTAAAGCACTTTTTTTTTAAATATTAATTATTTTCAAACTTATATCTCGCTTATGGTTAGTCCTACATAAAAAATGCAAATAACTATTTTGTAGGAAATTTTATCAGCATTAATTTTAGTAAAAAGATAAAAATTGATAGGAGTAACTGTTTTCGAGATATAAGCAAGAAACCAAAAAACTGTCACCTTAATTAAGCGTTTGCATACAAGCAAATTTAGTACTATTAGTATTATTATTATTAATGTTATTGTTATTAGTATGACGATTAAAGACGACTCTGAAACCTTTAGTGACTTTTATGTCTTCTCCTTTTTCCTCTACTTAAGTGTTAAACACAATTAATTTAGTTTAATTTCGGTTTTTCAAACATTTTATTTTAAAGCAAATTTTTGTTAAAGATTATTTATATCCAACTCTATAACTCGCTTATGGTTGGTCTTACAAAAGAAATGCAAATAACTATTTTGTAGGAAATTTTATCAGCTATAATTTTAAAGGAAAGATAAAAATTTATAGGAGTAACTGTTTTCGAGATATAAGCAAAAAACCAAAGTGAAAACTGTAACAGTTCTTATATGCAAGCGCATAATTAAGGTAACAGTTTTTTGGTTTCTTGCTTATACCTCGAAAACAGTTACTCCTATTAATTTTTATCTTTTTACTAAAATTAAAGCTGATAAAATTTCCTACAAAATAGTAATTTGCATTTTTCATGTAGGACTAACCATAAGCGAGATGTAAGTTTGAAAATAATTAATATTTAAAAAAAAAGTTCTTTAACAGAAAATGTCTTGTGATTTAAAATACACTTAATTTAATGGGTTCAATACTTTATTAAAAGAAAAAGGAGGTGACATAAATGTCACTGAAGTCTTCAGAGTCGATTTTAAATGCTGCATTTTCGTCTTCGTCTCAAACATTGAAAACTGAATTACATTTTCTTTCAGTAACAGTTACAGTTTTCTTATTGGTTTTTTGCTTATATCTCAAAAACTGTTACTCCTATCAATTTTTATCTTTCTTTCAAAATTAAAGCTGATAAAATTTTCTACAAAATCGTTATTTGCATTTTTCATGTAAGACTAACCATGAGCGAGATATAAGTTTAAAAATTATTAATATTTAAAAAAAAAAGTGCTTTAACAGAAAATGTCTTGTGATTTAAAATACACTTAATTTATTGGGTCCAATACTTTATTAGAAGAAAAAGGAGGTGACATAAAAGTCACTGAAGTCTTCAGAGTCGTTTTTAAATGCTACATTTTCGTCTTCGTCTCAAACATTGAAAACTGAATTACATTTTTGTTCAGTATCTGTAACAGTTTTTACTTTGGTTTTTTGCTTGTGTCTCGAAAACAATTACTCCTATCAATTTTTATCTTTCTTTCAAAATTAAAGCTGATAAAATTTCCTACAAAATAGTTATTTGCATTTCTGTTGTACGACCAACCATAAGCGAGTTATAGAGTTGGATATAAATAATCTTTAACAAAAATTTGCTTTAAAATAAAATCCTTGAAAAACTGAAATTAAACTAAATTAATTGTGTCTAACACTCTAGTAGAGGAAAAAAGAGAAGACATAAAAGTCACTAAATGTTTCGAGTCGTCTTTAGTCGTCATATTAATAACAGTAACATTAATAATAATACTACTAATAGTACTAAATTTGCTTATATACAAACGCTTAATTAAGGTAACAGTTTTTTGGTTTCTTGCTTATATCTCGAAAACACTTTAGTAGAGGAAAAAGGAGAAGACATAAAAGTCACCAAAGTCTTTAGAGTTGTTTTTAGTACTAAATTTGCTTATATGCAAGCGCTTAATTAAGGTAACAGCTTTTTGGTTTCTTGCTTATATCTCGAAAACAGTTACTCCTATCAATTTTTATCTTTTTACTAAAATTTTTACTAAAATTAAAGTGACAGTAAATGCTGCATTTTCGTCTTCGTCTTAAACATTGAAAACTGTATTACATTTAAGACTTTAGTGACTTTTATGTCTCCTCCTTTTTCCTCTACTAAAGTGTTAGACACAATTAATTGTGTTTAATTTCAGTTTTTCAAACATTTTATTTTAAAGCAAACTTTTGTTAAATATTAAAAACTATAAAATGGCTTAGATTGCCTAAAAACACAAATCACACATGATCTTTTGCATAGAAATGAGAAAACGCTCATGTAACACACAAAATAAGCTCTATTTTTCCTTATTAAAAGTATTAATATTATTATTACTTTTGTTTCTATTACTATTATTATTATTATTATTATTATTGTTAATATTATTATTATTATTATTTATATTATTATTAACTTTTGTATAGTAAATGTTTTTATACCAGTTTTAAAATGAGTTATTAATTTTAGACAATTTCTTGCCTTAAAACACAGATCACAGATGATTTCATGCATTGAAATGAGAAAACACTCATATAACACACAAAATAAGCTTCATTTTTGCTTAGAAAACTAAGCTTACTTTTATTACTATTATTATTATTGTTATTATTATTATTATTATTATTATTATTATTATTATTATTATTATTATTATTATTGTTGTTATTATTATTATTATTATTATTATTATAATTGGTATTATTAAAAACCGATTATAACTTTTGTATAGTATTGTTTTTATACCAGTTTTAAAATATGAGTAATTAATTTTAGCCAATTTCTTGCCTAAAAACTATAAAATGGCTTAGATTGCCTAAAAACACAGATCACACATTATCTTTTGCATAGAAATGAGAAAACGCTCATATAACACAAAATAAGCTTCATTTTTGCTTAGAAAATTAAGCTTACTTTTATTACTACTATTATGATTATTTTTATTATTATTACTATTATTTTTATTAATATTATTGCTATTATTATTATTATTATTATTATTATTATTATTATTATTATTATTATTATTATTATTATTAATATTATTATTATTATTAAAAACCGATTTTAACTTTTGTATAGTAAATGTTTTTATACCAGTTTTAAAATGAGTTATTAATTTTAGACAATTTCTTGCCTAAAAACACAGATCACAGATGATTTCATGCATTGAAATGAGAAAACACTCATATAACACACAAAATAAGCTTCATTTTTGCTTAGAAAACTAAGCTTACTTTTATTACTATTATTATTATTGTTATTATTATTATTATTATTATTATTATTATTATAATTGGTATTATTAAAAACCGATTATAACTTTTGTATAGTATTGTTTTTATACCAGTTTTAAAATATGAGTGATTAATTTTAGCCAATTTCTTGCCTAAAAACTATAAAATGGCTTAGATTGCCTAAAAACACAGATCACACATTATCTATTGCATAGAAATGAGAAAACGCTCATATAACACAAAATAAGCTTCATTTTTGCTTAGAAAACTAAGCTTACTTTTATTACTACTATTATTATTATTTTTATTATTATTACTATTATTTTTATTAATATTGTTGCTATTATTATTATTAATATTATTATTATTATTATTATTATTATTATTATTAATATTATTATTATTAAAAACCGATTTTAACTTTTGTATAGTAAATGTTTTTATACCAGTTTTAAAATGAGTTATTAATTTTAGACAATTTCTTGCCTAAAAACACAGATCACAGATGATCTGCATAGAAATGAGAAAACGCTCAGATAACACAAAATAAGCTTCATTTTTGCTTAGAAAACTAAGCTTACTTTTATTACTATTATTATTATTTTTATTATTATTATTATTATTATTATTATTGTTATTATTATTGTTAATATTATTATTATTATTATTATTATTAAAAACCGATTATAACTTTTGTAGTCAATTTTTTTTTTATACCAGTTTTAAAATGAGTGATTTATTTTAGACAATTTCTTGCCTAAAATCTATAAAATTGCTTAGATTGCCTAAAAACACAGATCACACATGATCTTTTGCATAAAAATGAGAAAACGCTCATGTAACACACAAAATAAGCGTCATTTTTCTTTATTAAAAGTATTATTATTATTATTACTATTATTATTATTATTATTATTATTATTATTATTATTATTATTAACTTTTGTATAGTAAATGTGTTTATACCAGTTTTAAAATGAGTTATTAATTTTAGACAATTTCTTGCCTAAAAACACAGATCACAGATGATCTCTTGCATAGAAATGAGAAAACGCTCATATAACACAAAATAAGCTTCATTTTTGCTTAGAAAACTAAGCTTACTTTTATTACTACTATTATTATTATTTTTATTATTATTATTATTACTATTATTTTTATTATTTTTACTATTATTATTATTATTATTATTATTATTATTATTATTATTATTATTATTATTATTATTAATATTATTATTATTAAAAACCGATTATAACTTTTGTATAGTAAATGTTTTTATACCAGTTTTAAAATGGGTTATTAATTTTAGACAATTTCTTGCCTAAAAACAGAGATCACAGATGATCTCTTGCATAGAAATGAGAAAACGCTCATATAACACAAAATAAGCTTCATTTTTGCTTAGAAAACTAAGCTTACTTTTATTACTATTATTAATTTTATTATTATTATTATTATTATTATTATTATTATTATTATTATTATTATTATTATTATTATTATTATTATTATTATTATTATTATTATTATTATTATTATTATTATTATTATTATTATTATTATTATTATTATTGTTATTATTATTATTATTATTATTATTATTATTATTATTATTAAAAAATTATATTAAACAGACAGAATACGTCGTATTCTGACACAAAAAACGAATTACCTTATAGACTTGACGAGAACGGCGTATCTCGGACTCTTATAGGACTCTTATAGGGTCAAAAAGTATCAGTTTGGATTAAAACAAATTATTTTTGTTGACTCTCAGTCTAAATTGTTCATCAGTTTAAACAAAAACGGCTTATTTTAGACGATTTTTTGCTTTGAACAAGAAAACTTACATCGAACAGACTAAAAACGTATTAATCTGGCATAAAAAAGCAATTTATGTATCACTTTGGATAAAGGCAGCTAATCCTATTCGTTTCATTGCTTAAAATAGACAAAATTGTTAATAAATCATAACAAAAACGCTGTATTCTAGCACCAAATACTAATTACATTATAGTTTCGACGAGAATAGCTAATTTGGAATGATTCTATGCTTCCAAACGAGTAAATTTTTATTAAACATAAAGACATTTTATATTGCAGTTTGTATTAAAACAAAATATTTTCGTTGATTCTTTGTTAGAAGCAGCAAACCTAACATTTAAGAATCTGAAAACTTTGTATTCGGACACAAACCACCAAATTTTGTATCAGTTTAGACAAAAACGGTTGATTTTCGACAATATTTTGCTTTGAACAAGAAAACTTACATCGAACAGACTAAAAACGTATTAATCTGGCATAAAAGAGCAATTTATGTACCACTTTGAATAAAGGCAGCTAATCCTATTCGTTTTATTGCTTAAAATAGACAAAATTGTTAATAAATCTAACAAAAACGCTGTATTCTAGCACAAAATACTAATTACATTATAGTTTCGACGAGAATAGCTTATTTGGAATGATTCTATGCTTCCAAACGAGTGAATTTTTATTAAACAGATGCCAAACATCATGTTTTGTCCAATAAAGACATTTTATATTGCAGTTTGTATTAAAACAAAATATTTTCGTTGATTCTTTGTTAGAAGCAGCAAACCTAGCATTAAAGAATCTGAAAACTTTGTATTCGGACACAAACCACCGAATTTTGTATCAGTTTAGACAAAAACGGTTGATTTTCGACAATATTTTGCTTTGAACAAGAAAACTTATATCAAACTGACTAAAAACGTCTTATTTTAGCACAAAACAAAAGATCTGCGTTACAGCCTTAACGAGAGCTGTTAATTTCAAACGGTTCTATGCTTTGAAACGAGTAAACTTTCTCTGAACAGAGGAAAATCATCTTATTTCGTCTTTTAAAAACGATTCATGCCACAGTTAGGATAAAAACCAATTATTTTCGTTAATTCATTGTTACAAACAAGAAACCTTACATCAAAGTAACTAAAAACCCCTTATTCAGGCACAGAAATTCGAATTACGTTTCAGTCTGGAAAAAAACTGCTTGCTTTAGACGATCCTTTGTTTTGAATACAAAAACTTACATTAAAAAGATTAATTCTTAATTCAGTCTTATTCTGGCTGAAAACTGCAAATTATATATTACTCTAGATAAAAGCAATTTATCCTGATTACTCCTTTACTTAGAATAGAGTAAACTTGTATAAAACTTAATGAAAACTTTAATTTTCGTCTCAAAGAAATAATTTACGTTATAGTTTTGACCAGCACTGTTTATTTCAAACGATTTTATGATTCCAAACTAATGAACTTTTATGGGGCAGATGCAAAACCACATATTACCATATAAAGCGTTGTTTTAAAGCAAGTTATTACCTTTTGCAACAAGAAATTTCACGTCAAAGAAACTGAAAACTTCGTATCCATGCACAAATATCGAATTACGTTTCAGTTTAGGCAAATACAGCTTATTTTAAACGATTCCTTGCTATAAACAAGAAAAATTTTATCAAACATATTGAAAACGTCTTATTCTCGAAAATAAGAGCAAATTATGTATCAGTTTTAACAAAAGCGGATTACACTGTTTGATTCTATGCTTAGAGTAGAGTAAACTACTATAAAACGTAATGAAAACTCTATATTCAAGCTCAAAAAACAAATTACGTTATAGTTTTGACAAAAAAAAATTATTTCGGACGATTACATACTCCGAAGTAAGCAAACTTTAATTGAACAAGTGCAAAAGCTAATACTTTGCTTTGAAATAACGGTTTATGTGGTAATATGGTATTTTGCATCTGTCCTATAAAAGTTTACTCGTTTCTGTGCCTGAATAAGGGGTTTTCAGTTACTTTGATGTAAGGTTTCTTGTTTGTAACAATGAATTAACGAAAATAATTGGTTTTTATCCTAACTGTGGCATGAATCGTTTTTAAAAGGCGAAATAAGATGTTTTTTCTCTGTTCAGTGAAAGTTTACTCGTTTCAAAGCATAGAACCGTTTGAAATTAACAGCTCTCGTTAAGACTATAACGCAAATCTTTTGTTTTGTGCTAAAATAAGACGTTTTTAGTCAGTTTGATATAAGTTTTCTTGTTCAAAGAAAATATTGTCGAAAATCAACCGTTTTTGTCTAAACTGATGCAAAATTCGGTGGTTTGTGTCCGAATACAAAGTTTTCTGATTCTTTAATGTTAGGTTTGCTGCTTCTAACAAAGAATCAACAAAAATATTTTGTTTTAATACAAACTGCAATATAAAATGTTTTTATAGGACAAAACATGATGTTTGGCATCTGTTTAATAAAAATTTACTCGTTTGAAAGCATAGAATCATTCCAAATAAGCTATTCTCGTCGAAACTATAATGTAATTAGTATTTTGTGCTAGAATACAGCGTTTTTGTTAGATTTATTAACAATTTTGTCTATTTTAAGCAATGAAACGAATAGGATTAGCTGCCTTTATTCAAAGTGATACATAAATTGCTTTTTTATGCCAGATTAATACGTTTTTAGTCTGTTCGATGTAAGTTTTCTTGTTCAAAGAAAAGATCGTCTAAAATAAGCCGTTTTTGTTTGAACTGATGAACAATTCAGACTGAGAGACAACAAAAATAATTTGTTTTAATCCAAACAGATACATTTTGACCCTATAAGAGTCCGAGATACGCCGCTCTCGTCAAGTCTATAACGTAATTCGTTTTTTTGTGTCAGAATACGACGTTTTCTGTCTGTTTAATATAATTTTTTAATAATAATAATAATAATAATAATAATAATAATAATAATAATAATAATAATAATAATAATAATAATAATAATAAAAGTAATTATAGTAATAAAAGTAAGCTTAGTTTTCTAAGCAAAAATGAAACTTATTTTGTGTGTTATATGAGCGTTTTCTAATTTCTATGCAAGAAATCATCTGTGATCTGTTTTTAGGCAAGAAATTGTCTAAAATTAATAACTCATTTTAAAACTGGTATAAAAACATTTACTATACAAAAGTTAATAATAATAATAATAATAATAATAATAATAATAATAATAATAATAATAATAGTAATAGTAACCAATGTAATAATAAAATTAATAATAATAATAATAATAATAGTAATAATAATAATAAAAATAATAATAATAGTAGTAATAAAAATAAGCTTAGTTTTCTAAGCAAAAATGAAGCTTATTTTGTGTTATATGAGCGTTTTCTCATTTCTATGCAAGAGATCATCTGTGATCTGTGTTTTTAGGCAAGAAATTGTCTAAAATTAATAACTCATTTTAAAACTGGTATAAAAACATTTACTATACAAAAGTTACTAATAATAATAATAATAATAATAAAAGTAATAATTTTAATATTAATAATAATAATAATAATAATAATAATAATAATAATAATAATAATAATAATAATAATAAAAATAATAGTAATATTAATAAAAGTAATAATAATAATAATACTTTTAATAAGGAAAAATGGAGCTTATTTTGTGTTACATGAGCGTTTTCTCATTTCTATGCAAAAGATCATGTGTGATCTGTGTTTTTAGGCAATCTAAGCCATTTTATAGTTTTTAATATTTAACAAAAATTTGCTTTAAAATAAAATGTTTGAAAAACTGAAATTGAACTAAATTAATTGTGTCTAACACTTTAGTAGAGGAAAAAGGAGGAGACATAAAAGTCACTAAAGTCTTAGAGTTGTCTTTAGTCGTCATATTAATAACAATAACATTTATAATAACAATACTAGTAGTACTAAATTTGCTTATATGCAAGCGCTTAATTAAGGTAACAGTTTTTTTGTTTTTTGCTTATATCTCGAAAACAGTTACTCCTATCAATTTTTGCCATTTCACCAAAATTAAAGGAGATAAAATTTCCTACAAAATAATTATTTGCATTTTTCATGTAGAACTAACCATAAGCGAGATATAAGTTTGAAAATAATTAATAATTAAAAATGAGTTTTAACAGAAAATGTCTTGTGATTTAAAATACACTTAATTTGTTGGGTCCAATACTTAATTAGAAGAAAAAGGAGGTGACAGTAAATGCTGCATTTTCGTCTTCGTCTCAAACATTGAAAACTGAATTACATTTTTGTTCAGTAACTGTCGTCGAAGACGAAAATGCAGCATTTACAAACGACTCTAAAAACTTCAGTGACTTTTATGTCTTCTCCTTTTTCCACTACTAAAGTGTTAGACACAATTAATTTAGTTTAATTTCAGTTTTTCAAACATTTTATTTTAAAGCAAATTTTTGTTAAATATTATTTAAATCCAACTCTATAACTCGCTTATGGTTGGTCCTACAAGAAAAATGCAAATAACTATTTTGTAGGAAATTTTATCAGCTTTAATTTTGAATGAAAAATAAAAATTGATAGAAGTAACTGTTTTCGAGATATAAGCAAAAAACCAAAGTAAAAACTGTTACAGTTACTGAACAAAAATGTAATTCAGTTTTCAATGTTTGAGACGAAGACGAAAATGCAGCATTTAAAAACGACTCTGAAGACTTCAGCGACTTTTATGTCACCTCCTTTTTCTTCTAATAAAGTATTGGACCCAATAAATTAAGTGTATTTTAAATCACAAGACATTTTCTGTTAAAGCACTTTTTTTTTAAATATTAATAATTTTTAACCTTATATCTCGCTTATGGTTAGTCTAACATGAAAAATGCAAATAACTATTTTGTAGGAAATTTTATCAGCTTTAATTTTAGTAAAAAGATAAAAATTGATATAAGTAACTGTTTTCGAGATATAAGCAAGAAACTGTTACCTTAATTAAGCGCTTGCATATAAGCAAATTTAGTACTATTAGTATTATTATTATTAATGTTATTGTTATTAATATGACGACTAAAGACGACTCTGAAACCTTTAGTGACTTTTATGTCTTCTCCATTTTCCTCTACTAAAGTGTTAGACACAATTAATTTAGTTTAATTTTAGTTTTTCAAACATTTTATTTTAAAGCAAGTTTTTGTTAAATATTATTTATATCCAACACTATAACTCGCTTATGGTTGGTCCTACAAGAAAAATAAAAATAATTGTTTTGTAGGAAATTTTATCAGCTTTAATTTTGAAAGAAAGATAAAAATTGATAGGAGTAACTGTTTTCGAGATATAAGCAAAAAACCAATAAGAAAACTGAAACTGTTACTGAACAAAAATGTAACTCAGTTTTCAATGTTTGAGACGAAGACGAAAATGCAGCATTTAAAATCGACTCTGAAGACTTTAGTGACTTATATGTCACCTCCTTTTTCTTCTAATAAAGTATTGGACCTTATAAATTAAGTGTATTTTAAATCACAAAACATTTTCTGTTAAAGCACTTTTTTTTAAAATATTAATTATTTTCAAACTTATATCTCGCTTATGGTTAGTCTTACATAAAAAATGCAAATAACTATTTTGTAGGAAATTTTATCAGCTTTAATTTTAGTAAAAAAATAAAAATTGATAGGAGTAACTGTTTTCGAGATATAAGCAAGAATCTGTTACCTTAATTAAGAGCTTGCATATAAGCTAATTTAGTACTATTAGTATTATTATTATTAATGTTATTGTTATTAATATGACGACTAAAAACGACTCTCAAGACTTTGGTGACTTTTATGTCACCTCCTTTTGCTTCTAATAAAGTATTGGACCCATAAAATTAAGTGTATTTTAAATCACAAGACATTTTCTGTTAAAGCACTTTTTTTTTAAATATTAATTATTTTCAAACTTATATCTCGCTTATGGTTAGTCCTACATGAAAAATGCAAATAACTATTTTGTAGGAAATTTTATCAGCTTTAATTTTAGTTAAAAGATAAAAATTGATAGAAGTAACTGTTTTCGAGATATAAGCAAGAAACCAAAAAACTGTTACCTTAATTAAGCGTTTGCATATAAGCAAATTTAGTACTATTTGTATTATTATTATTAATGTTATTGTTATTAATATGACGACCAAAAACGACTCTGAAGACTTTGGTGACTTTTATGTCTTCTCCTTTTTCCTATACTAAAGTGTTAGACTCAGTTAATTTAGTTTAATTTAGGTTTTTCAAACATTTTATTTTAAAGCAAATTTTTGTTAAAGATTATTTATATCCAACTCTATAACTCGCTTATGGTTGGTCTTACAAAAGAAATGCAAATAACTATTTTGTAGAAAATTTTATCAGCTTTAATTTTGAAAGAAAGATAAAAATTGATAGGAGTAATTGTTTTCGAGATATAAGCAAAAAACCAAAGTGAAAACTGTTACAGTTACTGAACAAAAATGTAATTCAGTTTTCAATGTTTGAGACGAAGACGGAAATGCATCATTTAAAAACGACTTTGAAGACTTCAGTAACTTTTATGTCACCTCCTTTTTCTTCTAATAAAGTATTGGACCCAATAAATTAAGTGTATTTTAAATCACAAGACATTTTCTGTTAAAGCACTTTTTTTTTAAATATTAATTATTTTCAAACTTATATCTCGCTTATGGTTAGCCCTACATGAAAAATGCAAATAACTATTTTGTAGGAAATTTTATCAGCTTTAATTTTAGTAAAAAGATAAAAATTGATAGGAGTAACTGTTTTCGAGATATAAGCAAGAAACCAAAAAACTGTTACCTTAATAAAGCGCTTGCATATAAGCAAATTTAGTACTATTAGTATTATTATTATTAATGTTATTGTGATTAATATGACGACCAAAAACGACTCTGAAGACTTTGGTGACTTTTGTGTTTTCTCCTTTTTCCTATACTAAAGTGTTAGACTCAATTAATTTAGTTTAATTTAGGTTTTTCAAACATTTTATTTTAAAGCAAATTTTTGTTAAATATTATTAATATCCACCTTTATAACTCGCTTATACTTGGTCCTACAAGAAAAATGCAAATAACTATTTTGTAGGAAATTTTATCAGCTTTAATTTTAGTATAAAAATAAAAATTGATAGAAGGAACTGTTTTCGAGATATAAGCAAGAAACTGTTAACTTAATTAAGCGCTTGCATATAAGCAAATTTAGTAATATTAGTATTATTATTATTAATGTTATTGTTATTAATATGACGACTAAAAACGACTCTCAAGACTTTGGTGACTTTTATGTCTTCTCCTTTTTCCTCTACTAAAGTGTTAGTCTTAATTAGTTTAGTTTAATTTCGGTTTTTCAAACATTTTATTTTAAAGCAAATTTTTGTTAAAGAGTATTTATATCCAACTCTATAACTCGCTTATGGTTGGTCCTACAAGAAAAATGCAAATAACTATTTTGTAGGAAATTTTATCAGCTTGAATTTTGAAAAAAAGATAAAAATTGATAGGAGTAACTGTTTTCGAGATATAAGCAAAAAACCAATAAGAAAACTGTAACTGTTACTGAACAAAAATGTAATTCAGTTTTCAGTGTTTGAGACGTAGACGAAAATGCAGCATTTAAAAACGACTCTGAAGACTTCAGTGACTTTTAAGTCACCTCCTTTTTCTTCTAATAAAGTATTGGACCCAATAAATTAAGTGTATTTTAAATCACAAGACATTTTTTGTTAAAGCACTTTTTTTTTAAATATTAATTACTTTCAAACTTATATCTCGCTTATGGTTAGTCCTACATGAAAAATGCAAAAAACTATTTTGTAGGAAATTTTATCAGCTTTAATTTTAGTAAAAAGATAAAAATTGATAGGAGTAACTGTTTTCGAGATATAAGCAAGATACCAAAAAACTGTCACCTTAATTAAGCGTTTGCATACAAGCAAATTTAGTACTATTAGTATTATTATTATTAATGTTATTGTTATTAGTATGACGATTAAAGACGTCTCTGAAACCTTTAGTGACTTTTATGTGTCCTCCTTTTTCCTCCACTAAAGTGTTAGACACAATTAATTTAGTTTAATTTCAGTATTTCAAACATTTTATTTTAAAGCAAATTTTTGTTAAATATTATTTATATCCATCTTTATAACTCGCTTATACTTGGTCCTACAAGAAAAATGCAAATAACTATTTTGTAGGAAATTTTATCAGCTTTAATTTTAGTAAAAAGATAAAAATTGATAGGAGTAACTGTTTTCGAGATATAAGCAAGAAACAAAAAACTGTTACCTTAATAAAGCGCTTGCATATAAGCAAATTTAGTACTATTAGTATTATTATTATTAATGTTATTGTTATTAATATGACGACCAAAAACGACTCTGAAGACTTTGGTGACTTTTATGTTTTCTCCTTTTTCCTATACTAAAGTGTTAGACTCAATTAATTTAGTTTAATTTAGGTTTTTCAAACATTTTATTTTAAAGCAAATTTTTGTTAAAGATTATTTATATCCAACTCTATAACTCGCTTATGGTTGGTCTTACAAAAGAAATGCACATAACTATTTTGTAGGAAATTTTATCAGCTTTAATTTTGAATGAAAGATAAAAATTGATAGAAGTAACTGTTTTCGAGATATAAGCAAAAAACCAATAAGAAAACTGAAACTGTTACTGAACAAAAATGTAACTCAGTTTTCAATGTTTGAGACGAAGACGAAAATGCAGCATTTAAAATCGACTCTGAAGACTTTAGTGACTTATATGTCACCTCCTTTTTCTTCTAATAAAGTATTGGACCTTATAAATTAAGTGTATTTTAAATCACAAAACATTTTCTGTTAAAGCACTTTTTTTTAAAATATTAATTATTTTCAAACATATATCTCGCTTATGGTTAGTCTTACATAAAAAATGCAAATAACTATTTTGTAGGAAATTTTATCAGCTTTAATTTTAGTAAAAAAATAAAAATTGATAGGAGTAACTGTTTTCGAGATATAAGCAAGAAACTGTTACCTTAATTAAGCGCTTGCATATAAGCAAATTTAGTACTATTAGTATTATTATTATTAATGTTATTGTTATTAATATGACGACTAAAAACGACTCTCAAGACTTTGGTGACTTTTATGTCTTCTCCTTTTTCCTCTACTAAAGTGTTAGTCTTAATTAATTTAGTTTAATTTCGGTTTTTCAAACATTTTATTTTAAAGCAAATTTTTTTAAAGATTATTTATATCCAACTCTATAACTCGCTTATGGTTGGTCCTACAAGAAAAATGCAAATAACTATTTTGTAGGAAATTTTCTCAGCTTGAATTTTGAAAAAAAGATAAAAATTGATAGGAGTAACTGTTTTCGAGATATAAGCAAAAAACCAATAAGAAAACTGTAACTGTTACTGAATAAAAATGTAATTCAGTTTTCAATGTTTGAGACGTAGACGAAAATGCAGCATTTAAAAACGACTCTCAAGACTTTGGTGACTTTTATGTCACCTCCTTTTTCTTCTAATAAAGTATTGGACCCATAAAATTAAGTGTATTTTAAATCACAAGACATTTCCTGTTAAAGCACTTTTTTTTTAAATATTAATTACTTTCAAACTTATATCTTGCTTATGGTTAGTCCTACATGAAAAATGCAAATAACTATTTTGTAGGAAATTTTATCAGCTTTAATTTTAGTTAAAAGATAAAAATTGATAGAAGTAACTGTTTTCGAGATATAAGCAAGAATCCAAAAAACTGTTACCTTAATTAAGCGTTTGCATATAAGCAAATTTTGTACTATTTGTATTATTATTATTAATGTTATTGTTATTAATATGACGACCAAAAACGACTCTGAAGACTTTGGTGACTTTTATGTCTTCTCCTTTTTCCTATACTAAAGTGTTAGACTCAATTAATTTAGTTTAATTTAGGTTTTTCAAACATTTTATTTTAAAGCAAATTTTTGTTAAAGATTATTTATATCCAACTCTATAACTCGCTTATGGTTGGTCTTACAAAAGAAATGCAAATAACTATTTTATATGAAATTTTATCAGCTTTAATTTTGAAAGAAAGATAAAAATTGATAGGAGTAACTGTTTTCGAGATATAAGCAAAAAACCAATAAGAAAACTGTAACTGTTACTGAACAAAAATGTAATTCAGTTTTCAATGTTTGAGACGTAGACGAAAATGCAGCATTTAAAAACGACTCTGAAGACTTCAGTGACTTTTAAGTCACCTTCTTTTTCTTCTAATAAAGTATTGGACCCAATAAATTAAGTGTATTTTAAATCACAAGACATTTTTTGTTAAAGCAATTTTTATTTAAATATTGATTATTTTCAAACTTATATCTCGCTTATGGTTAGTCCTACATGAAAAATGCAAAAAACTATTTTGTAGGAAATTTTATCAGCTTTAATTTTAGTAAAAAGATAAAAATTGATAGGAGTAACTGTTTTCGAGATATAAGCGAGAAACCAAAAAACTGTCACCTTAATTAAGCGTTTGCATACAAGCAAATTTAGTACTATTAGTATTATTATTATTAATGTTATTGTTATTAGTATGACGATTAAAGACGTCTCTGAAACCTTTAGTGACTTTTATGTGTCCTCCTTTTTCCTCCACTAAAGTGTTAGACACAATTAATTTAGTTTAATTTCAGTATTTCAAACATTTTATTTTAAAGCAAATTTTTGTTAAATATTATTTATATCCATCTTTATAACTCGCTTATACTTGGTCCTACAAGAAAAATGCAAATAACTATTTTGTAGGAAATTTTATCAGCTTTAATTTTAGTAAAAAGAAAAAAATTGATAGGAGTAACTGTTTTCGAGATATAAGCAAGAAACCAAAAAACTGTTACCTTAATAAAGCGCTTGCATATAAGCAAATTTAGTACTATTAGTATTATTATTATTAATGTTATTGTTATTAATATGACAACCAAAAACGACTCTGAAGACTTTGGTGACTTTTATGTTTTCTCCTTTTTCCTATACTAAAGTGTTAGACTCAATTAATTTAGTTTAATTTAGGTTTTTCAAACATTTTATTTTAAAGCAAATTTTTGTTAAATATTATTTATATCCATCTTTATAACTCGCTTATACTTGGTCCTACAAGAAAAATGCAAATAACTATTTTGTAGGAAATTTTATCAGCTTTAATTTTAGTAAAAAAATAAAAATTGATAGAAGGAACTGTTTTCGAGATATAAGCAAGAAACTGTTACCTTAATTAAGCGCTTGCATATAAGCAAATTTAGTAATATTAGTATTATTATTATTAATGTTATTGTTATTAATATGACGACTAAAAACGACTCTCAAGACTTTGGTGACTTTTATGTCTTCTCATTTTTCCTCTACTAAAGTGTTAGTCTTAATTAATTTAGTTTAATTTCGGTTTTTCAAACATTTTATTTTAAAGCAAATTTTTGTTAAAGATTATTTATATCCAACTCTATAACTCGCTTATGGTTGGTCCTACAAGAAAAATGCAAATAACTATTTTGTAGGAAATTTTATCAGCTTGAATTTTGAAAAAAAGATAAAAATTGATAGGAGTAACTGTTTTCGAGATATAAGCAAAAAACCAATAAGAAAACTGTAACTGTTACTGAACAAAAATGTAATTCAGTTTTCAATGTTTGAGACGTAGACGAAAATGCAGCATTTAAAAACGACTCTGAAGACTTCAGTGACTTTTAAGTCACCTTCTTTTTCTTCTAATAAAGTATTGGACCCAATAAATTAAGTGTATTTTAAATCACAAGACATTTTTTGTTAAAGCAATTTTTATTTAAATATTGATTATTTTCAAACTTATATCTCGCTTATGGTTAGTCCTACATGAAAAATGCAAAAAACTATTTTGTAGGAAATTTTATCAGCTTTAATTTTAGTAAAAAGATAAAAATTGATAGGAGTAACTGTTTTCGAGATATAAGCGAGAAACCAAAAAACTGTCACCTTAATTAAGCGTTTGCATACAAGCAAATTTAGTACTATTAGTATTATTATTATTAATGTTATTGTTATTAGTATGACGATTAAAGACGTCTCTGAAACCTTTAGTGACTTTTATGTGTCCTCCTTTTTCCTCCACTAAAGTGTTAGACACAATTAATTTAGTTTAATTTCAGTATTTCAAACATTTTATTTTAAAGCAAATTTTTGTTAAATATTATTTATATCCATCTTTATAACTCGCTTATACTTGGTCCTACAAGAAAAATGCAAATAACTATTTTGTAGGAAATTTTATCAGCTTTAATTTTAGTAAAAAGAAAAAAATTGATAGGAGTAACTGTTTTCGAGATATAAGCAAGAAACCAAAAAACTGTTACCTTAATAAAGCGCTTGCATATAAGCAAATTTAGTACTATTAGTATTATTATTATTAATGTTATTGTTATTAATATGACAACCAAAAACGACTCTGAAGACTTTGGTGACTTTTATGTTTTCTCCTTTTTCCTATACTAAAGTGTTAGACTCAATTAATTTAGTTTAATTTAGGTTTTTCAAACATTTTATTTTAAAGCAAATTTTTGTTAAATATTATTTATATCCATCTTTATAACTCGCTTATACTTGGTCCTACAAGAAAAATGCAAATAACTATTTTGTAGGAAATTTTATCAGCTTTAATTTTAGTAAAAAAATAAAAATTGATAGAAGGAACTGTTTTCGAGATGTAAGCAAGAAACTGTTACCTTAATTAAGCGCTTGCATATAAGCAAATTTAGTAATATTAGTATTATTATTATTAATGTTATTGTTATTAATATGACGACTAAAAACGACTCTCAAGACTTTGGTGACTTTTATGTCTTCTCATTTTTCCTCTACTAAAGTGTTAGTCTTAATTAATTTAGTTTAATTTCGGTTTTTCAAACATTTTATTTTAAAGCAAATTTTTGTTAAAGATTATTTATATCCAACTCTATAACTCGCTTATGGTTGGTCCTACAAGAAAAATGCAAATAACTATTTTGTAGGAAATTTTATCAGCTTGAATTTTGAAAAAAAGATAAAAATTGGTAGGAGTAACTGTTTTCGAGATATAAGCAAAAAACCAATAAGAAAACTGTAACTGATACTGAACAAAAATGTAATTCAGTTTTCAATGTTTGAGACGTAGACGAAAATGCAGCATTTAAAAACGACTCTGAAGACTTCAGTGACTTTTAAGTCACCTCCTTTTTCTTCTAATAAAGTATTGGACCCAATAAATTAAGTGTATTTTAAATCACAAGACATTTTTTGTTAAAGCACTTTTTTTTTAAATTTTGATTATTTTCAAACTTATATCTCGCTTATGGTTAGTCCTACATGAAAAATGCTAAAAACTATTTTGTAGGAAATTTTATCAGCTTTAATTTTAGTAAAAAGATAAAAATTGATAGGAGTAACTGTTTTCGAGTTATAAGCAAGAAACCAAAAAACTGTCACCTTAATTAAGCGTTTGCATACAAGCAAATTTACTACTATTAGTATTATTATTATTAATGTTATTGTTGTTAGTATGACGATTAAAGACGACTCTGAAACCTTTAGTGACTTTTATGTCTCCTCCTTTTTCCTTTACTTAAGTGTTAGACACAATTAATTTAGTTCAATTTCAGTATTTCAAACATTTTATTTTAAAGCAAATTTTTGTTAAATATTATTTATATCCATCTTTATAACTCGCTTATACTTGGTCCTACAAGAAAAATGCAAATAACTATTTTGTAGGAAATTTTATCAGCTTTAATTTTAGTAAAAAGATAAAAATTGATAGGAGTAACTGTTTTCGAGATATAAGCAAGAAACCAAAAAACTGTTACCTTAATAAAGCGCTTGCATATAAGCAAATTTAGTACTATTAGTATTATTATTATTAATGTTATTGTTATTAATATGACGACCAAAAACGACTCTGAAGACTTTGGTGACTTTTATGTTTTCTCCTTTTTCCAATACTAAAGTGTTAAACTCAATTAATTTAGTTTAATTTAGGTTTTTCAAACATTTTATTTTAAAGCAAATTTTTGTTAAAGATTATTTATATCCAACTCTATAACTCGCTTATGGTTGGTCTTACAAAAGAAATGCACATAACTATTTTGTAGGAAATTTTATCAGCTTTAAATTTGAAAGAAAGATAAAAATTGATAGGAGTAATTGTTTTCGAGATATAAGCAAAAAACCAAAGTGAAAACTGTTACAGTTACTAAACAAAAATGTAATTCAGTTTTCAATGTTTGAGACGAAGACGAAAATGCATCATTTAAAAACGACTCTGAAGACTTCAGTGACTTTTATGTCACCTCCTTTTTCTTCTAATAAAGTATTGGACCCAATAAATTAAGTGTATTTTAAATCACAAGACATATTCTGTTAAAGCACTTTTTTTTAAATATTAATTATTTTCAAACTTATATCTCGCTTATGGTTAGTCCTACATAAAAAATGCAAATAACTATTTTGTAGGAAATTTTATCAGCTTTAATTTTAGTAAAAAGATAAAAATTGATAGGAGTAACTGTTTTCGAAATATAAGCAAGAAACTGTTACCTTAATTAAGCGCTTGCATATAAGCAAATTTAGTAATATTAGTATATTATTATTAATGTTATTGTTATTAATATGACGACTAAAAACGACTCTCAAGACTTTGGTGACTTTTATGTCTTCTCCTTTTTCCTCTACTAAAGTGTTAGTCTTAATTAATTTAGTTTAGTTTCGGTTTTTCAAACATTTTATTTTAAAGCAAATTTTTGTTAAAGATTATTTATATCCAACTCTATAACGCGCTTATGGTTGGTCCTACAAGAAAAATGCAAATAACTATTTTGTAGGAAATTTTATCAGCTTGAATTTTGAAAAAAAGTTAAAAATTGATAGGAGTAACTGTTTTCGAGATATATGCAAGAAACTGTTACCTTAATTAAGCGCTTGCATATAAACAAATTTAGTACTATTAGTATTATTATTATTAATGTTATTGTTATTAATATGACGACTAAAAACGACTTTCAAGACTTTGGTGACTTTTATGTCACCTCCTTTTTCTTCTAATAAAGTATTGGACCCATAAAATTAAGTGTATTTTAAATCACAAGACATTTCCTGTTAAAGCACTTTTTTTTTAAATATTAATTATTTTCAAACTTATATCTCGCTTATGGTTAGTCCTACATGAAAAATGCAAATAACTATTTTGTAGGAAATTTTATCAGCTTTAATTTTAGTTAAAAGATAAAAATTGATAGAAGTAACTGTTTTCGAGATATAAGCAAGAAACCAAAAAAATGTTACCTTAATTAAGCGTTTGCATATAAGCAAATTTAGTACTATTTGTATTATTATTATTAATGTTATTGTTATTAATATGACGACCAAAAACGACTCTGAAGACTTTGGTGACTTTTATGTCTT
This sequence comes from Tribolium castaneum, assembly GCF_031307605.1. Classification (NCBI taxonomy): domain Eukaryota; kingdom Metazoa; phylum Arthropoda; class Insecta; order Coleoptera; family Tenebrionidae; genus Tribolium; species Tribolium castaneum. Next base: position 19,053,846 of record NC_087397.1, read on the forward strand.
CTCCTTTTTCCTATACTAAAGTGTTAGACACAATTAATTTAGTTTAATTTAGGTTTTTCAAACATTTTATTTTAAAGCAAATTTTTGTTAAAGATTATTTCCATCCAACTCTATAACTCGCTTATGGTTGGTCTTACAAAAGAAATGCAAATAACTATTTTGTAGGAAATTTTATCAGCTTTAATTTTGAAAGAAAGATAAAAATTGATAGGAGTAATTGTTTTCGAGATATAAGCAAAAAACCAAAGTGAAAACTGTTACAGTTACTGAACAAAAATGTAATTCAGTTTTCAATGTTTGAGACGAAGACGAAAATGCATCATTTAAAAACGACTCTGAAGACTTCAGTGACTTTTATGTCACCTCCTTTTTCTTCTAATAAAGTATTGGACCCAATAAATTAAGTGTATTTTAAATTACAAGACATTTTCTGTTAAAGCACTTTTTTTTTAAATATTAATTATTTTCAAACTTATATCTCGCTTATGGTTAGCCCTACATGAAAAATGCAAATAACTATTTTGTAGGAAATTTTATCAGCTTTAATTTTAGTAAAAAAATAAAAATTGATAGAAGGAATTGTTTTCGAGATATAAGCAAGAAACTGTTACCTTAATTAAGCGCTTGCATATAAGCAAATTTAGTAATATTAGTATTATTATTATTAATGTTATTGTTATTAATATGACGACTAAAAACGACTCTCAAGACTTTGGTGACTTTTATGTCTTTTCCTTTTTCCTCTACTAAAGTGTTAGTCTTAATTAATTTAGTTTAATTTCGGTTTTTCAAACATTTTATTTTAAAGCAAATTTTTGTTAAAGATTATTTATATCCAACTCTATAACTCGCTTATGGTTGGTCCTACAAGAAAAATGCAAATAACTATTTTGTAGGAAATTTTATCAGCTTGAATTTTGAAAAAAAGATAAAAATTGTTGGGTGTAACTGTTTTCGAGATATAAGCAAAAAACCAATAAGAAAACTGTAACTGTTACTGAACAAAAATGTAATTCAGTTTTCAATGTTTGAGACGTAGACGAAAATGCAGCATTTAAAAACGACTCTGAAGACTTCAGTGACTTTTAAGTCACCTCCTTTTTCTTCTAATAAAGTATTGGACCCAATAAATTAAGTGTATTTTAAATCACAAGACATTTTTTGTTAAAGCACTTTTTTTTTAAATATTGATTATTTTCAAACTTATATCTCGCTTATGGTTAGTCTTACATGAAAAATGCAAAAAACTATTTTGTAGGAAATTTTATCAGCTTTAATTTTAGTAAAAAAATAAAAATTGATAGGAGTAACTGTTTTCGAGATATAAGCAAGAAACTGTTACCTTAATTAAGCGCTTGCATATAAGCAAATTTAGTACTATTAGTATTATTATTATTAATGTTATTGTTATTAATATGACGATTAAAAACGACTCTCAAGACTTTGGTGACTTTTATGTCACCTCCTTTTTCTTCTAATAAAGTATTGGACCCATAAAATTAAGTGTATTTTAAATCACAAGACATTTTCTGTTAAAGCACTTTTTTTTTAAATATTAATTATTTTCAAACTTATATCTCGCTTATGGTTAGTCCTACATGAAAAATGCAAATAACTATTTTGTAGGAAATTTTATCAGCTTTAATTTTAGTTAAAAGATAAAAATTGATAGAAGTAACTGTTTTCGAGATATAAGCAAGAAACCAAAAAACTGTTACCTTAATTAAGCGTTTGCATATAAGCAAATTTAGTACTATTTGTATTATTATTATTAATGTTATTGTTATTAATATGACGACCAAAAACGACTCTGAAGACTTTGGTGACTTTTATGTCTTCTCCTTTTTCCTATACTAAAGTGTTAGACTCAATTAATTTAGTTTAATTTAGGTTTTTCAAACATTTTATTTTAAAGCAAATTTTTGTTAAAGATTATTTATATCCAACTCTACAACTCGCTTATGGTTGGTCTTACAAAAGAAATGCAAATAACTATTTTGTAGGAAATTTTATCAGCTTTAATTTTGAAAGAAAGATAAAAATTGATAGGAGTAATTGTTTTCGAGATATAAGCAAAAAACCAAAGTGAAAACTGTTACAGTTACTGAACAAAAATGTAATTCAGTTTTCAATGTTTGAGACGAAGACGAAAATGCATCATTTAAAAACGACTTTGAAAACTTCAGTAACTTTTATGTCACCTCCTTTTTCTTCTAATAAAGTATTGGACCCAATAAATTAAGTGTATTTTAAATCACAAGACATTTTCTGTTAAAGCACTTTTTTTTTAAATATTAATTATTTTCAAACTTATATCTCGCTTATGGTTAGCCCTACAGGAAAAATGCAAATAACTATTTTGTAGGAAATATTATCAGCTTTAATTTTAGTAAAAAGATAAAAATTGATAGGAGTAACTGTTTTCGAGATATAAGCAAGAAACCAAAAAACTGTTACCTTAATAAAGCGCTTGCATATAAGCAAATTTAGTACTATTAGTATTATTATTATTAATGTTATTGTTATTAATATGACGACCAAAAACGACTCTGAAGACTTTGGTGACTTTTATGTTTTCTCCTTTTTCCTATACTAAAGTGTTAGACTCAATTAATTTAGTTTAATTTAGGTTTTTCAAACATTTTATTTTAAAGCAAATTTTTGTTAAATATTATTTATATCCATCTTTATAACTCGCTTATACTTGGTCCTACAAGAAAAATGCAAATAACTATTTTGTAGGAAATTTTATCAGCTTTAATTTTAGTAAAAAAATAAAAATTGATAGAAGGAACTGTTTTCGAGATATAAGCAAGAAACTGTTACCTTAATTAAGCGCTTGCATATAAGCAAATTTAGTAATATTAGTATTATTATTATTAATGTTATTGTTATTAATATGACGACTAAAAACGACTCTCAAGACTTTGGTGACTTTTATGTCTTCTCCTTTTTCCTCTACTAAAGTGTTAGTCTTAATTAATTTAGTTTAATTTCGGTTTTTCAAACATTTTATTTTAAAGCAAATTTTTGTTAAAGATTATTTATATCCAACTCTATAATTCGCTTATGGTTGGTCCTACAAGAAAAATGCAAATAACTATTTTGTAGGAAATTTTATCGGCTTGAATTTTGAAAAAAAATAAAAATTGATAGGAGTAACTGTTTTCGAGATATAAACAAAAAACCAATATGAAAACTGTAACTGTTACTGAACAAAAATGTAATTCAGTTTTCAATGTTTGAGACGAAGACGAAAATGCAGCATTTAAAATCGACTCTGAAGACTTCAGCGACTTTTATGTCACCTCATTTTCTTCTAATAAAGTATTGGACCCAATAAATTAAGTGTATTTTAAATCACAAGACATTTTCTGTTAAAGCACTTTTTTTTAAATATTAATAATTTTTTAACTTATATCTCGCTTATGGTTAGTCTTACATGAAAAATTCAAATAACTATTTTGTAGGAAATTTTATCAGCTTTAATGTTTGTAAAAAGATAAAAATTGATATAAGTAACTGTTTTTGAGATATAAGCAAGAAACCAAAAAACTGTTACCTTAATTAAGCGTTTGCATGTAAGCAAATTTAGTACTATTAGTATTATTATTATTAATGTTATTGTTATTAATATGACGATTAAAGACGACTCTGAAACCTTTAGTGACTTTTATGTCTTCTCCTTTTTCCTCCACTAAAGTGTTAGACACAATTAATTTTGTTTAATTTTAGTTTTTCAAACATTTTATTTTAAAGCAAGTTTTTGTTAAATATTATTTATATCCAACTCTATAACTCGCTTATGGTTGGTCCTACAAGAAAAATGCAAATAACAATTTTGTAGGAAATTTTATCAGCTTTAATTTTAAAAGAAAGATAAAAATTGATAGGAGTAACTGTTTTCGAGATATAAACAAAAAACCAATATGAAAACTGTAACTGTTACTGAACAAAAATGTAATTCAGTTTTCAATGTTTGAGACGAAGACGAAAATGCAGCATTTAAAATCGACTCTGAAGACTTCAGTGACTTATATGTCACCTCCTTTTTCTTCTAATAAAGTATTGGACCTAATAAATTAAGTGTATTTTAAATCACTAAACGTTTTCTGTTAAAGCACTTTTTTTTAAATATTAATTATTTTCAAACTTATATCTCGCTTATGGTTAGTCCTACATGAAAAATGCAAATAACTATTTTGTAGGAAATCTTATCAGCTTTAATTTTGAAAGAAAGATAAAAATTGATAGGAGTAATTGTTTTCGAGATATAAGCAAAAAACCAAAGTGAAAACTGTTACAGTTACTGAACAAAAATGTAATTCAGTTTTCAATGTTTGAGACGAAGACGAAAATGCATCATTTAAAAACGACTTTGAAAACTTCAGTAACTTTTATGTCACCTCCTTTTTCTTCTAATAAAGTATTGGACCCAATAAATTAAGTGTATTTTAAATCACAAGACATTTTCTGTTAAAGCACTTTTTTTTTAAATATTAATTATTTTCAAACTTATATCTCGCTTATGGTTAGCCCTACATGAAAAATGCAAATAACTATTTTGTAGGAAATATTATCAGCTTTAATTTTAGTAAAAAGATAAAAATTGATAGGAGTAACTGTTTTCGAGATATAAGCAAGAAACCAAAAAACTGTTACCTTAATAAAGCGCTTGCATATAAGCAAATTTAGTACTATTAGTATTATTATTATTAATGTTATTGTTATTAATATGACGACCAAAAACGACTCTGAAGACTTTGGTGACTTTTATGTTTTCTCCTTTTTCCTATACTAAAGTGTTAGACTCAATTAATTTAGTTTAATTTAGGTTTTTCAAACATTTTATTTTAAAGCAAATTTTTGTTAAATATTATTTATATCCATCTTTATAACTCGCTTATACTTGGTCCTACAAGAAAAATGCAAATAACTATTTTGTAGGAAATTTTATCAGCTTTAATTTTAGTAAAAAAATAAAAATTGATAGAAGGAACTGTTTTCGAGATATAAGCAAGAAACTGTTACCTTAATTAAGCGCTTGCATATAAGCAAATTTAGTAATATTAGTATTATTATTATTAATGTTATTGTTATTAATATGACGACTAAAAACGACTCTCAAGACTTTGGTGACTTTTATGTCTTCTCCTTTTTCCTCTACTAAAGTGTTAGTCTTAATTAATTTAGTTTAATTTCGGTTTTTCAAACATTTTATTTTAAAGCAAATTTTTTTAAAGATTATTTATATCCAACTCTATAACTCGCTTATGGTTGGTCCTACAAGAAAAATGCAAATAACTATTTTGTAGGAAATTTTATCGGCTTGAATTTTGAAAAAAAATAAAAATTGATAGGAGTAACTGTTTTCGAGATATAAACAAAAAACCAATATGAAAACTGTAACTGTTACTGAACAAAAATGTAATTCAGTTTTCAATGTTTGAGACGAAGACGAAAATGCAGCATTTAAAATCGACTCTGAAGACTTCAGCGACTTTTATGTCACCTCATTTTCTTCTAATAAAGTATTGGACCCAATAAATTAAGTGTATTTTAAATCACAAGACATTTTCTGTTAAAGCACTTTTTTTTAAATATTAATAATTTTTTAACTTATATCTCGCTTATGGTTAGTCTTACATGAAAAATTCAAATAACTATTTTGTAGGAAATTTTATCAGCTTTAATGTTTGTAAAAAGATAAAAATTGATATAAGTAACTGTTTTTGAGATATAAGCAAGAAACCAAAAAACTGTTACCTTAATTAAGCGTTTGCATGTAAGCAAATTTAGTACTATTAGTATTATTATTATTAATGTTATTGTTATTAATATGACGATTAAAGACGACTCTGAAACCTTTAGTGACTTTTATGTCTTCTCCTTTTTCCTCCACTAAAGTGTTAGACACAATTAATTTTGTTTAATTTTAGTTTTTCAAACATTTTATTTTAAAGCAAGTTTTTGTTAAATATTATTTATATCCAACTCTATAACTCGCTTATAGTTGGTCCTACAAGAAAAATGCAAATAACAATTTTGTAGGAAATTTTATCAGCTTTAATTTTAAAAGAAAGATAAAAATTGATAGGAGTAACTGTTTTCGAGATATAAACAAAAAACCAATATGAAAACTGTAACTGTTACTGAACAAAAATGTAATTCAGTTTTCAATGTTTAAGACGAAGACAAAAATGCAGCATTTAAAATCGACTCTGAAGACTTCAGTGACTTATATGTCACCTCCTTTTTCTTCTAATAAAGTATTGGACCTAATAAATTAAGTGTATTTTAAATCACTAAACATTTTCTGTTAAAGCACTTTTTTTTAAATATTAATTATTTTCAAACTTATATCTCGCTTATGGTTAGTCCTACATGAAAAATGCAAATAACTATTTTGTAGGAAATTTTATCAGCTTTAATTTTAGTAAAAAGATAAAAATTGATAGAAGTAACTGTTTTCGAGATATAAGCAAGAAACTGTTACCTTAATTAAGCGCTTGCATATAAGCAAATTTAGTACTATTAGTATTATTATTATTAATGTTATTGTTATTAATATGACGACTAAAGACGACTCTGAAACCTTTAGTGACTTTAATGTCTTCTCCTTTTTCCTCAACTAAAGTGTTAGACACAATTAATTTAGTTTAATTTTAGTTTTTCAAACACTTTATTTTAAAGCAAGTTTTTGTTAAATATTATTTATATCCAACTCTATAACTTGCTTATGGTTGGTCCTACAAGAAAAATGCAAATAACTATTTTTTAGGAAATTTTATCAGCTTTAATCTTGAAAGAAAGATAAAAATTGATAGGAGTAACTGTTTTCGAGATATAAGCAAAAAACCAATAAAAAAACTGTAACTGTTACTGAACAAAAATGTAATTCAGTTTTCAATGTTTGAGATGAAGACGAAAATGCACCATTTAAAATCGACTTTGAAGACTTCAGTGACGTTTATGTCACCTCCTTTTTCTTCTAATAAAGTATTGGACTCATTAAATTAAGTGTATTTTAAATCACAAGACATTTTCTGTTAAAGCACTTTTTTTTTAAATATTATTTATTTTCAAACTTATATCTCGCTTATGGTTAGCTATACATGAAAAATGCAAATAACTATTTTGTAGGAAATTTTATCAGCTTTAATTTTAGTAAAAAGATAAAAATTGATAGGAGTAACTGTTTTCGAGATATAAGCAAGAAACCAAAAAACTGTTACCTTAATTAAGCGCTTGCATATAAGCAAATTTAGTACTATTAGTATTATTATTATTGATGTTATTGTTATTAATATGACAACTAGAAACGACTCTGAAGACTTTGGTGACTTTTATGTCTTCTCCTTTTTCCTATACTAAAGTGTTAGACTCAATTAATTTAGCTTAATTTCGGTTTTTCAAACATTTTATTTTAAAGCAAATTTTTGTTAAAGATTATTTATATCCAACTCTATAACTCGCTTATGGTTGGTCTTACAAAAGAAATGCAAATAACTATTTTGTAGGAAATTTTATCAGCTTTAATTTTGAAAGATAGATAAAAATTGATTTAAGTAATTGTTTTTGAGATATAAGCAAAAAACCAAAGTGAAAACTGTTACAGTTACTGAACAAAAATGTAATTCAGTTTTCAATGTTTGAGGCGAAGACGAAAATGCAGCATTTAAAATCGACTCTGAAGACTTCAACGACATTTATGTCACCTCCTTTTTCTTCTAATAAAGTATTGGACCCAATAAATTAAGTGTATTTTAAATCACAAGACATTTTCTGTTAAAGCACTTTTTTTTTAAATATTAATAATTTTTAAACTTATATCTCGCTTATGGTTAGTCTTACATGAAAAATGCAAATAACTATTTTGTAGGAAATTTTATCAGCTTTAATTTTAGTAAAAAGATAAAAATTGATATAAGTAACTGTTTTCGAGATATAAGCAAGAAACCAAAAAACTGTTACCTTAATTAAGCGTTTGCATGTAAGCAAATTTAGTACTATTAGTATTATTATTATTAATGTTATTGTTATTAATATGACGATTAAAGACGACTCTGAAACCTTTAGTGACTTTTATGTCTTCTCCTTTTTCCTCTACTAAAGTGTTAGACACAATTAATTTAGTTTAATTTTAGTTTCTCAAACATTTTATTTTAAAGCAAGTTTTTGTTAAATATTATTTATATCCAACTCTATAACTCGCTTATGGTTGGTCCTACAAGAAAACTGCAAATAACTATTTTGTAGGAAATTTTATTAGCTTTAATTTTGAAAGAAAGATAAAAATTGATAGGAGTAACTGTTTTCGAGATATAAGCAAAAAACTAATAAGAAAACTGTAACTGTTACTGAACAAAAATGTAATTCAGTTTTCAATGTTTGAGACGAAGACGAAAATGCAGCATTTAAAATCGACTCTGAAGACTTCAGTGACTTATATGTCACCTCCTTTTTCTTCTAATAAAGTATTGGACTCATTAAATTAAGTGTATTTTAAATCACAAGACATTTTCTGTTAAAGCACTTTTTTTTTAAATATTTATTATTTTCAAACTTATATCTCGCTCATGGGTGGAGGAATTTGCTTATATGCAAGCGCTTAATTAAGGTAACAGTTTCTTGCTTATATCTCGAAAACAGTTACTCCTATCAATTTTTATCTATTTACTAAAATTAAAGCTGATAAAATTTCCTCCGAAATAGTTATTTGCATTTTTCATGTAGGACTAACCATAAGCGAGATATAAGTTTGAAAATAATTAATATTTAAAAAAAAAGTGCTTTAACAGAAAATATTTTGTGACTTAAAATACACTTAATTTATTAGGTTCAATACTTTATTAGAAGAAAAAGGAGGTGACATATAAGTCACTGAAGTCTTCAGAGTCGATTTTAAATGCTGCATTTTCGTCTTCGTCTCAAACATTGAAAACTGAATTACATTTTTGTTCAGTAACAGTTACAGTTTTCTTATTAGTTTTTTGCTTATATCTCGAAAACAATTACTCCTATCAATTTTTATCTGTCCTTCAAAATTAAAGCTGATAAAATTTCCTACAAAATAGTTATTTGCATTTCCTTTGTAAGACCAACCATAAGCGAGTTATAGAGTTGGATATAAATAATATTTAACAAAAATTTGCTTTAAAATAAAATGTTTGAAATACTGAAATTAAACTAAATAAATTGTGTTTAACACTTTAGTAGAGGAAAAAGGAGAAGACATAAAAGTCACTAAAGGTTTCAGAGTCGTCTTTAATCGTCATACTAATAACAATAACCTTAATAATAATAATATTAATAGTACTAAATTTGCTTGTATGCAAACGCTTAATTAAGGTGACAGTTTTTTGGTTTCTTGCTTATATCTCGAAAACAGTTACTCCTATCAATTTTTATTTTTTTACTAAAATTAAAGCTGATAAAATTTCCTACAAAATAGTTTTTTGCATTTTTCATGTAGGACTAACCATAAGCGAGATATAAGTTCGAAAATAATCAATATTTAAAAAAAAAGTGCTTTAACAAAAAATGTCTTGTGATTTAAAATACACTTAATTTATTGGGTCCAATACTTTATTAGAAGAAAAAGGAGGTGACTTAAAAGTCACTGAAGTCTTCAGAGTCGTTTTTAAATGCTGCATTTTCGTCTACGTCTCAATCATCGAAAACTGAATTTCATTTTTGTTCAGTAACTGTTACAGTTTTCACTTTGGTTTTTTGCTTATATCTCGAAAACAGTTACTCCTATAAATTTTTATCTTTCTTTTAAAATTAAAGCTGATAAAATTTCCTACAAAATAGTTATTTGCATTTTTTTGTAGGACCAACCATAAGCGAGTTATAGAGTTGGATATAAATAATCTTTAACAAAAATTTGCTTTAAAATAAAATGTTTGAAAAACCGAAATTAAACTAAATTAATTGGGTCTAACACTCTAGTTGAGGAAAAAAGAGTAGACGTAAAAGTCCCCAAAGTCTTCAGAGTCGTTTTTAATCGTCATATTAATAACAATAACATTAATAATAATAATACTAATAGTACTAAATTTGCTTATATGCAAACGCTTAATTAAGGAAACAGTTTTTTGGTTTCTTGCTAATATCTCGAAAACAGTTACTCCTATCAATTTTAATCTTTTTACTAAAATTAAAGCTGATAAAATTTCCTACAAAATAGTTATTTGCATTTTTCATGTAGGACTAACCATAAACGAGATATAAGTTTGAAAATAATTAATATTTAAAAAAAAAGTGCTTTAACAGAAAATGTCTTGTGATTTAAAACACACTTAATTTATTGGGTCCAATACTTTACTAGAAGAAAAAGGAGGTGACATAAAAGTCACTGAAGTCTTCAGAGTCGTTTTTAAATGCTGCATTTTCGTCTTCGTCTCAAACATTGAAAACTGGATTACATTACTGTTCAGTAACAGTCACAGTTTTCTTATTGGTTTTTTGCTTATATCTCGAAAACAGTTACTCTTATCAAATTTTATCTTTCTTCTAAAATTAAAGCTGATAAAATTTCCAACAAAATAGTTATTTACATTTTTCTTGTAGAACCAAGCATAAACGAGTTATAGAGTTGGATATAAATAATATTTAACAAAAATTTGCTTTAAAATAAAATGCTTGAAAAACCGGAATTAAACTAAATTAATTGTGTCTAACACTTGAGTAGAGGAAAAAGGAGAAGACATAAAAGTCACTAAATGTTTCAGAGTCGTCTTTAGTCGTCATATTAATAACAATAACATTAATAATAATAATACTAATAGTACTAAATTTGCTTATATGCAAACGTTTAATTAAGGTAACAGTTTTTTGGTTTCTTGCTTATATCTCGAAAACAGTTACTCCTATCAATTTTTATTTTTTTTTCAAAATTAAAGCTGATAAAATTTCCTACAAACTAGTTGTTTGCATTTTTTTGTAGGACCAACCATAAGCGAGTAATAGAGTTGGATATAAATAATCATTAACAAAAATTTGCTTTAAAATAAAATGTTTGAAAAACCGATATTAAACTAAATTTATTGGGTCTAACACTTTAGTTGAGGAAAAAGGAGAAGACATAAAAGTCACCAAAGTCTTCAGAGTTGTTTTTGGTACTAAATTTGCTTATATGCAAGCGCTTAATTAAGGTAACAGTTTTTTGGTTTCTTGCTTATATCTCGAAAACTGTTACTCCTATCAATTTTTATCTTTTTACTAAAATTAAAGCTGATAAAATTTCCTACAAAATAGTAATTTGCATTTTTTATGTAGGACTAACCATAAGCGAAAAATAAGTTTGATAATAATTAATATTTAAAAAAAAAGTGTTTTAACAGAAAATGTCTTGTGATTTAAAATACACTTAATTTAATGGGTCCAATACTTTATTAGAAGAAAAAGGAGGTGACATAAAAGTCACTGAAGTCTTCAGAGTCGATTTTAAATGCTGCATTTTCGTCTTCGTCTCAAAAATTGAAAACTGAATTACATTTTTGTTCAGTAACAGTTACAGTTTTCTTATTGGTTTTTTGCTTATATCTCGAAAACAGTTACTCCTATCACTTTTTATCTTTCTTTCAAAATTCAAGCTGATAAAATTTCCTACAAAATAGTTATTTGCATTTTTCTTGTAGGACCAACCATAAGCGAGTTATAGAGTTGGATATAAATAATATTTAACAAAAATTTGCTTTAAAATAAAATGTTTGAAATACTGAAATTAAACTAAATTAATTGTGTTTAACACTTTAGTAGAGGAAAAAGGAGAAGACATAAAAGTCACTAAAGGTTTCAGAGTCGTCTTTAATCGTCATACTAATAACAATAACATTAATAATAATAATACTAATAGTACTAAATTTGCTTGTATGCAAACGATTAAGGTGACAGTTTTTTGGTTTCTTGCTTATATCTTGAAAACAGTTACTCCTATCAATTTTTATCTTTTTACTAAAATTAAAGCTGATAAAATTTCCTACACAATAGTTATTTGCATTTTTCTTGTAGGACCAAGTATAAGCGAGTTATAAAGATGGATATAAATAATATTTAACAAAAATTTGCTTTAAAATAAAATGTTTGAAATACTGAAATTAAACTAAATAAATTGTGTTTAACACTTTAGTAGAGGAAAAAGGAGAAGACATAAAAGTCACTATAGGTTTCAGAGTCGTCTTTAATCGTCATACTAATAACAATAACCTTAATAATAATAATACTAATAGTACAAAATTTGCTTGTATGCAAACGCTTAATTAAGGTGACAGTTTTTTGGTTTCTTGCTTATATCTCGAAAACAGCTACTCCTATCAATTTTTATCTTTTTACTAAAATTAAAGCTGATAAAATTTCCTACAAAATAGTTATTTGCATTTTTCATGTAGGACTAACCATAAACGAGATATAAGTTTGAAAATAATTAATATTTAAAAAAAAAAGTGCTTTAACAGAAAATGTCTTGTGATTTAAAATACACTTAATTTATTGGGTCCAATACTTTACTAGAAAAAAAAGGAGGTGACATAAAAGTCACTGAAGTCTTCAGAGTCGTTTTTAAATGCTGCATTTTCGTCTTCGTCTCAAACATTGAAAACTGGATTACATTTCTGTTCAGTAACAGTCACAGTTTTCTTATTGGTTTTTTGCTTATATCTCGAAAACAGATACTCTTATCAAATTTTATCTTTCTTCCAAAATTAAAGCTGATAAAATTTCCAACAAAATAGTTATTTACATTTTTCTTGTAGAACCAAGCATAAACGAGTTATAGAGTTGGATATAAATAATATTTAACAAAAATTTGCTTTAAAATAAAATGCTTGAAAAACCGGAATTAAACTAAATTAATTGTGTCGAACACTTTAGTAGAGGAAAAAGAAAAAGACATAGAAGTCACTAAAGGTTTCAGAGTCGTCTTTAGTCGTCATATTAATAACAATAACATTAATAATAATAATACTAATAGTACTAAATTTGCTTATATGCAAACGCTTAATTAAGATAACAGTTTTTTGGTTTCTTGCTTATATCTCGAAAACAGTTACTCCTATCAATTTTTATCTTTTTTTCAAAATTATAGCTGATAAAATTTCCTACAAAATAGTTATTTGCATTTTTCTTGTAGGATCAACCATAAGCGAGTTATAGAGTTGGATATAAATAATCATTAACAAAAATTTGCTTTAAAATAAAATGTTTGAAAAACCGATATTAAACTAAATTTATTGGGTCTAACACTTTAGTAGAGGAAAAAGGAGAAGACATAAAAGCGTCCATCTTGTGCTATGCTAGGCTTGTGCTAATGTGCTATAAATAAGGTGTTACAATTTTGTGCTGTAAATAAGGTGTTGTGCATTTTGTGCTATAAACGACAGTTTTTTAATTTTTCGTTAATTATTTGTGGTAATAACTTAATAAGTGACTAAGGTTTAAGGTTATGTTAAACTGTAGTCAATAGCGTTTTGCATTTCTTTTGGACTTTCAAACATTTATACTTTACACAAAGAGTTATACTGATATAAATGACGTGATCAATGCTCGTACTATAACCAATAATCCAATTTTGTGCTACTTTTTATGAACATTAGTTTTTACATGTAAATTTCATATCAGAAGCGTACGCTCCTAGAATTGCTGATAATAATTATTATTCTATCCTCTGTTCCTTTTGTGTCCTTTCCGTGGCCTACCTGTGCTTGTTTTTTTATTTTGAGTCACTACGAACGGCCGCGTAGTGTGAAGCGTGTGTCCTTGTCTTTATTCCCTTGCCTGATTGTATTTATCAACTCACTCATAATGAGTGTCTGCTATAAATGCAAAAGTAGCGTCGTGAATTCTATCGCTTGCTTAAATTGCAAAAAAGCGTATCACCCCAGTTGCTTAAGAGCCTTTAAAAACTATTCTGCGATTGGTCAAGATCTGACATCAATAAGTGCATGCCCTTGTTGCGATAAATTAAAATCTTTACAAAATCCCACTTCTCCGACTCTAAATATCTCTACTAATACTATATTTGAAGACCTTGGTATCCTAAAGCAAGAAACCGACCTAATAAAAAAAACTCTTGATGATTTAAAAACGTTTATAACTGAATCACCGACTACTGTTTGTACTTTTGATAAAATAGATGAATATGTACGCAAAAGTTTTGATGATCTTGAAAGCAAATTAATTTCTTTGTTAAAGGATACCCTTAATCGTGAAATTGAGAAATTAAAAAATTCAATAAAAAACGAAGTAATAGCAGAAATCTCTACTAATTTGAACCGTACCAATGATAATATTAAAACTGCCAACTCTTCTGATTTAACTTTGAAATCTACAAATTCAAAGAATGTAAGTACCCAGTCCGTGTCTAAGACGAACAGATATAAAGTTCGTATATTTGCTGATCAAAAAGGACGTCATTGTATAGACTTATTAGAAACTTATATTCCAGTTAGCAAATATGTGATCCAATCCGTAGTAAAACCTTATTCCTCGTTACAAGAGCTTCTTAAAACTGAAAACAACAACGAGCAACTTGGCAATAATGATTTTGTTGTAATATACGCTGGAAACCATGAAGCACAAAAAGGAAAAATCCCTGATGAAAATACTCTAAATGAACTTATCAATCATAAATTTTTAAATACAAATATCATTCTTATCGGATGTCCATATTTTGTTAATCGTCCCATTTTGAATAATTTTGTTTATGAATTGAATTGTAATTTTTATAATGTGGCTAAAAATAATAAGAACATATATTACTTAGACTCAAACGATAAAATTTTTGATCAATTCAAGACGGATAACTTTGTAATAAATAAAGCTATTAAAAGGTGCATTATAAAAAACCTGGGCGACCTAATCACTGAGTGCCAAGACCATACAAATAGATCTGCAGTTAAACAAAATCCAGTAGCAACGTTTCTTGACACATCTCTGCCATCAGTTGATAAATCTGACTCTCAGTCTTTTTAAATCGCTTCGTCTGTTTACAGCCCTCACATTCTAAAATATCTATATCAATCAATAAAAAAACTGTCAATAGTTTTCATGGCATCTACCAAAATGTTAGGGGATTAAAATCAAAATCAGTTACATTTTTTAATTCATTTTTATCTACGTCTGATGAATTTGATTTAATTGTTATTACTGAGTCTTGGTTAGATGACACCGTCTTGGATGGTGAATTGTTTTCTGATAATTATTATGTTTTTCGTCGGGACAGAGATCTCCGCCACCTGGGTATCCATAGAGGTGGTGGTGTGCTTATAGCAGTTAATAACAAATATAACTGTCGTCAACTCGATATATCTAATATTAGTCGTAGAAGTTCTCCTGCTATTGATCTGGTTGCAATAAAAATAAATGTAACAAGTTATCAACATCTCTTCGTGTTTGTAGTCTACATTCCTCCTTCTATTTCCTTTAGTGATTTTGACAATTTTTTTGATCTTCTTAATAATTTTGACGAGATTAATAATGACAATGTTTTATTCTTAGGAGACTTTAACACTCCTTTATTCAGTGGATTTTCAAAAAACAATTTTAGTATTTCTCTCAAACACTTCGCTTCTTTTCATAATTTTAATCAATTTAATAACATACGTAATAATAGGAATAATATATTGGATCTCATCTTTTCCAACATGGACTGTGCCGTTAGCAAGTCTTCTTTCTCGTTTGTTCCTGAAGATCCTTTCCATCCGAGTTTGGAGTTTACCCTCGATATTGTAGCAAAAACTCCTGATAAGTTCTATATGAATAGGGACCACGTCGCATTTAATTTTAAAAAAGCAAATTTTGATTGTCTATACACTACTTTACAGGTAGTTGATTGGTCCGAACTGGAGAAGTTTAACGATGTGAATGAGGCATGTCGAGTTTTTTATGAAACCCTCTACAATTGTTTTGAGTTATCTGTTCCAAAACTATTTTGTCGTAAAAACTACCGCACATTTCCTACTTGGTTCAACACTGACATTATCAATTGTCTACGTCGTAAATCTAACATTTTAAAGAAATATCGTCGAACTAAAAATATGCATTTCTATGAGGAGTTTAAGAAACTTCGATCTCTTTCAAAATCCCTAATAACTACTGCCTATTCTCAATACATCGGCCACATGGAAAACACTATCTCCAATGATCCAAAGAAATTCTGGTCTTTTGTTCAAGCTAAAAAGCGTAACTCTAGAATTCCGGGTGTGTTGTATCATAATGGTAATGCAATATCAAATCCTAATGATATAGTAAATAGTTTCGCTAAATTCTTCAAAAGTGTTTTTTCTGACATGACTTTGACTTCAGATAGTCCCTCGATGATGACGAATCTAAATAGTTTTATTACTGTAAACGAGATTAATGAGCATGAAATAATCCGGGTATTAAAGCGATCTAAAGACACACTTACTGCTGGTTGTGATGGTATCCCCAGCTTCTTATTAAGGGATTGTGCACATATTTTTTCTAAACCACTCGTATACATTTTTAATTTAATATTGCAAACTTCGACGTTTCCTAACATATGGAAAATAGCACACGTTTGTCCTGTCTTCAAAACGGGTGATATAACACAAATTCAAAACTACAGGCCAATTTCAATCTTGTGTAATTTCTCGAAAGTTTTTGAGTCAATTATTTACGACCGCATCTACTCTTCTGTAAAAAGATTTATATCACCTTCGCAGCATGGATTTGTTGAAAAAAGATCAACTGTTACAAATCTAGCCTGTTTTACTCAGTTCATATCGGACGCTTTGGACAGAAAAGGTCAGGTTGATGTCATTTATATGGACTTCAAAAAAGCATTTGATCAAATTGATCATCATCTGTTATTGTTAAAACTTGATCAGTATGGTTTCTCCGATTCTTTGCTATCCCTAATAAAATCTTATCTTGCTAATCGAGAGCAAAGGGTTAAATATCGTAACTACATTTCGGATAGTTACGTTGCAACTTCGGGTGTGCCGCAAGGTTCCAATCTTGGACCCTTATTATTTTTGCTTTTCATTAATGATATATGTGGTTCTTTATCAACATGCGATAAACTTCTCTTTGCCGATGATCTTAAAATTTACACAGAAATAAAATCTATAGAGGACTGCCTCACTTTACAGAACAATATTAACGCAGTAGTGAAATGGTGTAATGAAAATCGCCTTTATCTAAACCCATCCAAATGTAACGTTATGTCTTACACTAAAAAGCGCGAATTCCTTGAATTTGTATATGATATTTCGTCCGTAACACTGCATCGTACCTTTATTATTAAAGATTTGGGAGTTATTTTCGATACTGAACTCGCATTCAGTGAGCATATTAGGGATGTTACGGCTACAGCGATTAAGTCATATGGATTCATCTATAGAAATTGTCGAGATTTTAAGAACTTATCAGTTATGAAGACTCTATTCTTCTCGTTAGTTAGAAGCAAACTGGAATACGGCGCACTTATTTGGCACCCGATTTATAAAATCCATATAGATCAACTCGAAAACATACAGCGACGATTCCTAAAATTCCTAGTTTTTATAATAGATGGAAATTATCCTATAAGGGGCTATGACCAGAACTTGCTTTTGAATAGATTCGGTCTCCAATCTTTACATTTTCGCCGTATTTGTATTATAATTAAATTTCTGTATAATTTAATTAATAATAACATCGACTGTTCTTGGCTATTAAATATGTTAAATTTTGCTGTTCCACGTTTAAACTCCAGACAAGCCATGACATTTTATCCTATAGCGAGAAGGACCAATGTAGCTGATAAGTCTCCTATCGTATTAATGACTACCCTATTTAATAATGTATGTAAAGACGGTGATATCAACTATGATTCGTGGCGGAAGATTGTTTCGTCTATATCATTAGTATAGTATTAGTGTAGTTCTAAGTTTTTGTATATATTTACTGTAAATGGGATTCCTGTAGTAAATAAAGGCTTATTATTATTATTATTATTATTATTATTATAAAAGTCACCAAAGTCTTCAGAGTTGTTTTTAGTACTAAATTTGCTTATATGCAAGCGCTTAATTAAGGTAACAGTTTTTTGGTTTCTTGCTTATATCTCGAAAACAGTTACTCCTATCAATTTTTATCTTTTTACTAAAATTAAAGCTGATAAAATTTCCTACAAAATAGTAATTTGCATTTTTTATGTAGGACTAACCATAAGCGAAAAATAAGTTTGATAATAATTAATATTTAAAAAAAAAGTGCTTTAACAGAAAATGTCTTGTGATTTAAAATACACTTAATTTAATGGGTCCAATACTTTATTAGAAGAAAAAGGAGGTGACATAAAAGTTACTGAAGTCTTCAGAGTCGATTTTAAATGCTGCATTTTCGTCTTCGTCTCAAAAATTGAAAACTGAATTACATTTTTGTTCAGTAACAGTTACAGTTTTCTTATTGGTTTTTTGCTTATATCTCGAAAACAGTTACTCCTATCAATTTTTATCTTTCTTTCAAAATTCAAGCTGATAAAATTTCCTACAAAATAGTTATTTGCATTTTTCTTGTAGGACCAACCATAAGCGAGTTATAGAGTTGGATATAAATAATATTTAACAAAAATTTGCTTTACAATAAAATGTTTGAAAAACTGAAATTAAACTAATTTAATTGTGTCGAACACTTTAGTAGAGGAAAAAGAAAAAGACATAGAAGTCACTAAAGGTTTCAGAGTCGTCTTTAGTCGTCATATTAATAACAATAACATTAATAATAATAATACTAATAGTACTAAATTTGCTTATATGCAAACGCTTAATTAAGGTAACAGTTTTTTGGTTTCTTGCTTATATCTCGAAAACAGTTACTCCTATCAATTTTTATCTTTTTACTAAAATTAAAGCTGATAAAATTTCCTACAAAATAGTTATTTGCATTTTTCATGTAGGACTAACCATAAGCGAGATATAAGTTTGAAAATAATTAATATTTAAAAAAAAAGTGCTTTAACAGAAAATGTCTTGTGATTAAATTAATTGTGTCTAACACTTTAGTAGAGGAAAAAGGAGAAGACATAAAAGTTACTAAAAGTTTCAGCGTCGTCTTTAGTCGTCATATTACTAACAATAATATTAATAGTAATAATACTAATAGTACTTAATTTGCTTACATGCAATCGCTTAATTAAGGTAACAGTTTTTTGGTTTCTTGCTTATATCTCGAAAACAGTTACTTATATCAATTTTTATCTTTTCACTAAAATTAAAGCTGATAAAATTTCCTACAAAATAGTTATTTGCATTTTTCATGTAAGACTAACCATAAGCGAGATATAAGTTTAAAAATTATTAATATTTAAAAAAAAAGTGTTTTAACAGAAAATGTCTTGTGATTTAACACACACTTAATTTATTGGGTCCAATACTTTATTAGAAGAAAAAGGAGGTGACATAAAAGTCGCTGAAGTCTTCAGAGTCGTTTTTAAATGCTGCATTTTTGTCTTCGTCTCAAACATTGAAAACTGAATTACATTTTTGTTCAGTAACTGTAACAGTTTTCACTTTGGTTTTTTGCTTATATCTCGAAAACAATTACTCCTATCAATTTTTATCTTTCTTTCAAAATTAAAGCTGATAAAATTTCCTACAAAATAGTTATTTGCATTCCTTTTGTAAGACCAACCATAAGCGAGTTATAGAGTTGGATATAAATAATCTTTAACAAAAATTAGCTTTAAAATAAAATGTTTGAAAAACCGATATTAAACTAAATTAATTGAGTCTAACACTTTAGTATAGGAAAAAGGAGAAGACATAAAAGTCACCAAAGTCTTCAGAGTCATTTTTAGTCGTCATATTAATAACAATAACATTAATAATAATAATACTAATAGTACTAAATTTGCTTATATGCAAGCGCTTAATTAAGGTAACAGATTTTTGGTTTCTTGCTTATATCTCGAAAACAGTTAGGAGTAACTGTTTTCGAAATATAAGCAAGAAACTGTTACCTTAATTAAGCGCTTGCATATAAGCAAATTTAGTAATATTAGTATTATTATTATTAATGTTATTGTTATTAGTATGACGACTGAAAACGACTCTCAAGACTTTGGTGACTTTTATGTCTTCTCCTTTTTCCTCTACTAAAGTGTTAGTCTTAATTAATTTAGTTTAATTTCGGTTTTTCAAACATTTTATTTTAAAGCAAATTTTTGTTAAAGATTATTTATATCCAACTCTATAACTCGCTTATGGTTGATCCTACAAGAAAAATGCAAATAACTATTTTGTAGGAAATTTTATCAGCTTGAATTTTGAAAAGAAGATAAAAATTGATAGGAGTAATTGTTTTCGAGATATAAGCAAAAAACCAATAAGAAAATTGTAACTGTTACTGAACAAAAATGTAATTCAGTTTTCAATGTTTGAGACAAAGACGAAAATGCAGCATTTAAAATCGACTCTGAAGACTTCAGTGATTTTTATGTCACCTTCTTTTTCTTCTAATAAAGTATTGGACCCATTAAATTAAGTGTACTTTAAATCACAAGACATTTTTTTTTAAAACACTTTTTTTTTAAATATTAATTATTTTCAAACTTACATCTCGCTTATGGTTAGTCCTACATGAAAAATGCAAATTACTATTTTGTAGAAAATTTTATCAGCTTTAATTTTAGTAAAAAGATAAAAATTAATAGGAGTAACTGTTTTCGAGATATAAGCAAGAAACAAAAAAACTGTTACCTTAATTAAGCGCTTGCATATAAGCAAATTTAGTACTAAAAACAACTCTGAAGACTTTGGTGACTTTTATGTCTTCTCCTTTTTCCTCTACTAAAGTGTTAGACCCAATTAATTTGGTTTAATATCGGTTTTTCAAACATTTTATTTTAAAGCAAATTTTTGTTAAAGATTATTTATATCCAACTCTATAACTCGCTTATGGTTGGTCCTACAAAAAAATGCAAATAACTATTTTGTAGGAAATTTTATCATAAAAAATGCAAAAAACTATTTTGTAGAAAATTTTATCAGCTTTAATTATAGTAAAAAGATAAAAATTGATAGGAGTAACTGTTTTTGAGATATAAGCAAGAAACCAAAAAACTGTCACCTTAATTAAGCGTTTGCATACAAGCAAATTTAGTACTATTAGTATTATTATTAATGTTATTGTTATTAGTATGACGATTAAAGACGACTCTGAAACCTTTAGTGACTTTTATGTCTTCTCCTTTTTCCTCTACTAAAGTGTTAGACCCAATTAATTTGGTTTAATATCGGTTTTTCAAACATTTTATTTTAAAGCAAATTTTTGTTAAAGATTATTTATATCCAACCCTATAACTCGCTTATGGTTGGTCCTACAAAAAAATGCAAATAACTATTTTGTAGGAAATTTTATCATGGAAAATGCAAAAAACTATTTTGTAGGAAATTTTATCAGCTTTAATTATAGTAAAAAGATAAAAATTGATAGGAGTAACAGTTTTTGAGATATAAGCAAGAAACCAAAAAACTGTCACCTTAATTAAGCGTTTGCATACAAGCAAATTTAGTACTATTAATATTATTATTAATGTTATTGTTATTAGTATGACGATTAAAGACGACTCTGAAACCTTTAGTGACTTTTATGTCTTCTCCTTTTTCCTCTACTAAAGTGTTAGACACAATTAATTCAGTTAAATTTCAGTATTTCAAACATTTTATTTTAAAGCAAATTTTTGTTAAATATTATTTATATCCATCTTTATAACTCGCTTATACTTGGTCCTACAAGAAAAATGCAAATAACTATTTTGTAGAAAATTTTATCAGCTTTAATTTTAGTAAAAAGATAAAAATTAATAGGAGAAACTGTTTTCGAGATATAAGCAAGAAACCAAAAAACTGTTACCTTAATAAAGCGCTTGCATATAAGCAAATTTAGTACTATTAGTATTATTATTATTAATGTTATTGTTATTAATATGACGACCAAAAACGACTCTGATGACTTTGGTGACTTTTATGTTTCCTCCTTTTTCCTATACTAAAGTGTTAGACTCAATTAATTTAGTTTAATTTAGGTTTTTCAAACATTTTATTTTAAAGCAAATTTTTGTTAAAGATTATTTATATCCAACTCTATAACTCGCTTATGGTTGGTCTTACAAAAGAAATGCACATAACTATTTTGTAGGAAATTTTATCAGCTTTAATTTTGAAAGAAAGATAAAAATTGATAGGAGTAATTGTTTTCGAGATATAAGCAAATAACCAAAGTGAAAACTGTTACAGTTACTAAACAAAAATGTAATTCAGTTTTCTATGTTTGAGACGAAGACGAAAATGCATCATTTAAAAACGACTCTGAAGACTTCAGTGACTTTTATGTCACCTCCTTTTTCTTCTAATAAAGTATTGGACCCAATAAATTAAGTGTATTTTAAATCACAAGACATTTTTTGTTAAAGCACTTTTTTTTTTAAATATTAATTATTTTCAAACTTATATCTCGCTTATGGTTAGTCCTACATAAAAAATGCAAATAACTATTTTGTAGAAAATTTTATCAGCTTTAATTTTAGTAAAAAGATAAAAATTGATAGAAGTAACTGTTTTCGAAATATAAGCAAGAAACTGTTACCTTAATTAAGCGCTTGCATATAAGCAAATTTAGTAATATTAGTATTATTATTATTAATGTTATTGTTATTAATATGACGACTAAAAACGACTTTCAAGACTTTGGTGACTTTTATGTCTTCTCCTTTTTCCTCTACTAAAGTGTTAGTCTTAATTAATTTAGTTTAATTTCGGTTTTTCAAACATTTTATTTTAAAGCAAATTTTTGTTAAAGATTATTTATATCCAACTCTATAACGCGCTTATGGTGGGTCCTACAAGAAAAATGCAAATAACTATTTTGTAGAAAATTTTATCGGCTTGAATTTTGAAAAAAAGATAAAAATTAATAGGAGTAACTGTTTTCGAGATATAAGCAAAAAACCAATAAGAAAACTGTAACTGTTACTGAACAAAAACGTAATTCAGTTTTCAATGTTTGAGACAAAGTCGAAAATGCAGCATTTAAAATCGACTCTGAAGACTTCAGTGACTTTTATGTCACCTCCTTTTTCTTCTAATAATGTATTGGACCCATTAAATTAAGTGTATTTTAAATCACAAGACATTTTCTGTTAGAGCACTTTTTTTTAAATATTAATTATTTTCAAACTTATATCTCGCTTATGGTTAGTCCTACATGAAAAATGCAAATTACTATTTTGTAGGAAATTTTATCAGCTTTAATTTTAGTAAAAAGATAAAAATTAATAGAAGTAACTGTTTTCGAGATATAAGCAAGAAACCAAAAAACTGTTACCTTAATTAAGCTTTTGCATATAAGCAAATTTAGTACTAAAAACAACTCTGAAGACTTTGGTGACTTTTATGTCTTCTTCTTTTTCCTCTACTAAAGTGTTAGACCCAATTAATTTGGTTTAATATCGGTTTTACAAACATTTTATTTTAAAGCAAATTTTTGTTAAAGATTATTTATATCCAACCCTATAACTCGCTTATGGTTGGTCCTACAAAAAAATGCAAATAACTATTTTGTAGGAAATTTTATCGGCTTTAATTTTGAAAAAGAGATAAAAATTGATAGGAGTAACTGTTTTCGAGATATAAGCAAGAAATCAAAAAACTGTTACCTTAATTTTTGTTTGCATATAAGCAAATTTAGTACTTTTAGTATTATTATTATTAATGTTATTGTTATTAATATGACGACTAAAGACGACTCTGAAACATTTAGTGACTTTTATGTCTTCTCTTTTTTTCTCTGCTAAAGTGTTAGACACAATTAATTTAGTTTAATTCCGGTTTTTCGAGCATTTTATTTTAAAGCAAATTTTTGTTAAATATTATTTATATCCAACTCTATAACTCGTTTATGCTTGGTCCTACAAGAAAAATGTAAATAACTATTTTGTTGGAAATTTTATCAGCTTTAATTTAGGAAGAAAGATAAAATTTGATAAGGGTAACTGTTTTCGAGATATAAGCAAAAAATCAATAAGAAAACTGTAACTGTTACTGAACAAAAATGTAATTCAGTTTTCAATGTTTGAGACGAAGACGAAAATGCAGCATTTACTGTCACCTCCTTTTTCTTCTAATTAAGTATTGGATCCAATAAATTAAGTGTATTTTAAATCACAAGACATTTTCTGTTAAAACACATTTTTTTTTAATTGTTAATTATTTTCAAACTTATATCTCGCTTATGGTTAGTTCTACATGAAAAATGCAAATAACTCTTTTGTAGGAAATTTTATCACCTTTAATTTTGGTGAAAAGTTAAAAATTGATAGAAGTAACTGTTTTCGAGATATAAGCAAAAAACAAAAAAACAGTTACCTTAATTAAGCGCTTGCATATAAGCAAATTTAGTACTGCTAGTATTGTTATTATAAATGTTATTGTTATTAATATGACGACTAAAGACAACTCTAAGA
Source organism: Tribolium castaneum (assembly GCF_031307605.1). Taxonomy (NCBI): domain Eukaryota; kingdom Metazoa; phylum Arthropoda; class Insecta; order Coleoptera; family Tenebrionidae; genus Tribolium; species Tribolium castaneum. The sequence goes on from NC_087397.1 coordinate 19,078,318, forward strand.
CTTTAGTGACTTTTATGTCTCCTCCTTTTTCCTTTACTAAAGTGTTAGACACAATTAATTTAGTTTAATTTCAGTTTTTCAAACATTTAATTTTAAAGCAAATTTTTGTTAAATATTAAAAACTATAAAATGGCTTAGATTGCCTAAAAACACAGATCACACATGATCTTTTGCATAGAAATGAGAAAACGCTCATCTAACACAAAATAAGCTTCATTTTTGCTTAGAAAACTAAGCTTACTTTTATTACTACTATTATTATTATTATTGTTATTATTATTATTATTACTATTATTTTTATTATTAATATTACTATTATTATTATTATTATTATTAATATTATTATTATTAAAAACCGATTATAACTTTTGTATAGTAAATGTTTTTATACCAGTTTTAAAATGAGTTATTAATTTTAGACAATTTCTTGCCTAAAAACACAGATCACAGATGATCTCTTGCATAGAAATGAGAAAACGCTCATATAACACAAAATAAGCTTCATTTTTGCTTAGAAAACTAAGCTTACTTTTATTACTACTATTATTATTATTTTTATTATTATTATTATTACTATTATTTTTATTATTATTACTATTATTATTATTATTATTATTATTAATATTATTAATATTATTATTATTAAAAACCGATTATAACTTTTGTATAGTAAATGTTTTTATACCAGTTTTAAAATGAGTTATTAATTTTAGACAATTTCTTGCCTAAAAACACAGATCACAGATGATCTCTTGCTTAGAAATGAGAAAACGCTCATATAACACAAAATAAGCTTCATTATAAGCTTACTTTTATTACTACTATTATTATTATTTTTATTATTATTATTATTACTATTATTTTTATTATTATTACTATTATTATTATTATTATTATTATTATTATTATTATTATTATTATTATTATTATTATTAATATTATTATTATTAAAAACCGATTATAATTTTTGTATAGTAAATGTTTTTATACCAGTTTTAAAATGAGTTATTAATTTTAGACAATTTCTTGCCTAAAAACACAGATCACAGATGATCTCTTGCATAGAAATGAGAAAACGCTCATATAACACAAAATAAGCTTCAATTTTGCTTAGAAAACTAAGCCTACTTTTATTACTACTATTATTATTATTTTTATTATTATTATTACTATTATTATTATTACTATTATTATTATTATTAATATTATTATTATTAAAAACCGATTATAACTTTTGTATAGTAAATGTTTTTATACCAGTTTTAAAATGAGTTATTAATTTTAGACAATTTCTTGCCTAAAAACACAGATCACAGATGATCTCTTGCATAGAAATGAGAAAACGCTCAGATAACACAAAATAAGCTTCATTTTTGCTTTGAAAAACTAAGCTTTAATTTAGAAAGAAATTCATTATTATAAGTATTATTATTATTATAATTTACTACTATTATTATAATTATTATTATTATTATTATTATTATTATTACTATTATTATTATTATTATTATTGTTTATATTATTATTATTATTATTAAAAACCGATTATAACTTTTGTATAGTAAATGTTTTTATACCAGTTTTAAAATGAGTGATTTATTTTAGACAATTTCTTGCCTAAAAACTATAAAATGGCTTAGATTGCCTAAAAACACAGATCACACATGATCTTTTGCATAGAAATGAGAAAACGCTCATGTAACACACAAAATAAACTTCATTTTTCCTTATTAAAAGTATTAATATTATTATTACTTTTGTTACTATTACTATTATTATTATTATTATTATTATTATTATTATTGTTATTATTATTATTATTATTATTAAAAAATTATATTAAACAGACAGAAAACGTCGTATTCTGACACAAAAATACGAATTACGTTATAGACTTGACGAGAACGGCGTATCTCGGACTCTTATAGGACTCTTATAGGGTCAAAAAGTATCAGTTTGGATTAAAACAAATTATTTTTGTTGACTCTCAGTCTGAATTGTTTATCAGTTAAAACAAAAACGGCTTATTTTAGACGATCTTTTGCTTTGAACAAGAAAACTTATATCGAACAGACTAAAAACGTATTAATCTGGCATAAAAGAGCAATTTATGTATCACTTTGGATAAAGGCAGCTAATCCTATTCGTTTCATTGCTTAAAATAGACAAAATTGTTAATAAATCTAACAAAAACGCTGTATTCTAGCCCAAAATACTAATTACATTATAGTTTTGACGAGAATAGCTTATTTGGAATGATTCTATGCTTCCAAACGAGTAAATTTTTATTAAACAGATGCCAAACATCATGTTTTGTCCTATAAAGACATTTTATATTGCAGTTTGTATTAAAACAAAATATTTTCGTTGATTCTTTGTTAGAAGCAGCAAACCTAACATTAAAGAATCTGAAAACTTTGTATTCGGACACAAACCACCGAATTTTGTATCAGTTTAGACAAAACGGTTGATTTTCGACAATATTTTGCTTTGAACAAAAAAACTTATATCAAACTGACTTAAAACGTCTTATTTTAGCACAAAACAAAAGATTTGGGTTATTGTCTTAACGAGAGCTGTTAATTTCAAACGGTTCTATGCTTTGAAACGAGTAAACTTTCACTGAACAGAGGAAAAACATCTTATTTCGCCTTTTAAAAACGATTCATGCCACAGTTTGGATAAAAACCAATTATTTTCGTTAATTCATTGTTACAAACAAGAAACCTTACATCAAAGTAACTGAAAACTCGTTATTCAGACACAGAAATTCGAATTACGTTTCAGTCTGGACAAAAACTGCTTACTTTGACGATCCTTTGTTTTGGATACAAAAACTTACATTAAAAAGATTAAAAACGTATTATTCTGCCTGAAAACTGCAAATTATATATTACTCTAGATAAAAGCAATTTATCCTGATTACTCCTTTACTTAGAATAGAGTAAACTTGTATAAAACTTAATGAAAACTTTAAATTTCGTCTCAAAGAAATAATTTACGTTATAGTTTTGACCAGAACTGCTAATTTCAAACGATTTTATGCCCCCAAACGATAAAACTTTCACTAAACAGATGCCAAACGTCTTAGTTCGTTTTATAAAAGCGACTTATGTTTCAGTTTAAACAAAAACAAATTATTTTCGTTGTTGTTGTGTCAAAATAATTTATTTCGAATGATTCAATGGAGCGAAACGAGTAAACTTTTATAGGACAGATGTAAAATACCATATTACCACATAAATCATTATTTTAAAGCAAAGTATTAGCTTTTGCACTTGTTCAATTAAAGTTTGCTTACTTCGAAGTATGTAGTCGTCCGAAATATTTTTTTTTGTCAAAACTATAACGCAATTTGTTCTTTTGATCTTGAATATAGAGTTTTCATTACGTTTTATGGTAGTTTACTCTACTCTAAGCATAGAATCAAACAGAGTAATCCGCTTTTGTTAAAACTGATACATAATTTGCTCTTATTTTCGAGAATAAAACGTTTTCAATATGTTTGATAAAATTTTTCTTGTTTATAGCAAGGAATCGTTTAAAATAAGCTGTATTTTTGCCTAAACTGATACGTAATTCGATATTTGTGCATGGATACGAAGTTTTCAGTTTCTTTGACGTGAAATTTCTTGTTGCAAAAGGTAATAATTTGCTTTAAAACAACGCTTTATATGGTAAAATGTGGTTTTGCATCTGCCCCATAAAAGTTCATTAGTTTCGAATCATAAAATCGTTTGAAATTTAAAGTTTTCATTAAGTTTTATACAAGTTTACTCTATTCTAAGTAAAGGAGTAATCAGGATAAATTGCTTTTATCTAGAGTAATATATAATTTGTAGTTTTCAGCCAGAATAAGACGTTTTTAATCTTTTTCATGTAAGTTTGTATTCAAAACAAAGGATCGTCTAAAGTAAGCAGTTTTTGTCCAGACTGAAACGTAATTCGAATTTCTGTGCCTGAATAAGGGGTTTTCAGTTACTTTGATGTAAGGTTTCTTGTTTGTAACAATGAATTAACGAAAATAATTGGTTTTTATCCAAACTGTAGCATGAATCGTTTTTAAAAGGCGAAATAAGGTGTTTTTCCTCTGTTCAGTGAAAGTTTACTCGTTTCAAAGCATAGAACCGTTTGAAATTAACAGCTCTCGTTAAGACTATAACGCAAATCTTTTGTTTTGTGCTAAAATAAGACGTTTTTAGTCAGTTTGATATAAGTTTTCTTGTTCAAAGCAAAATATTGTCGAAAATCAACCGTTTTTGTCTAAACTGATACAAAATTCGGTGGTTTGTGTCCGAATACAAAGTTTTCAGATTCTTTAATGTTAGGTTTGCTGCTTCTAACAAAGAATCAACGAAAATATTTTGTTTTAATACAAACTGCAATATAAAATGTCTTTATAGGACAAAACATGATGTTTGGCATCTGTTTAATAAAAATTTACTTGTTTGGAAGCATAGAATTATTCCAAATAAGCTATTCTCGTCGAAACTATAATGTAATTAGTATTTTGTGCTAGAATACAGCGTTTTTGTTAGATTTATTAACAATTTTGTCTATTTTAAGCAATGAAACGAATAGGATTAGCTGCCTTTATCCAATGTGATACATAAATTGCTCTTTTATGCCAGATTAATACGTTTTTAGTCTGTTCGATGTAAGTTTTTTTGTTCAAAGAAAAGATCGTCTAAAATAAGCCGTTTTTGTTTGAACTGATGAACAATTCAGACTGAGAGTCAACAAAAATAATTTGTTTTAATCCAAACTGATACTTTTTGACCCTATAAAAGTCCTATAAGAGTCTGAGATACGCCGTTCTCGTCAAGTCTATAACGTAATTTGTTTTTTTGTGTCAGAATACGACGTTTTCTGTCTGTTTAATATAATTTTTTAATAATAATAATAATAATAATAATAATAATAATAATAATAATAATAATAATAATAATAATAATAATAATAGTAATAATAATAATAATAAAAATATTAGTAATAATAATAATAATAATAAAAATAATAATAATAGTAATAAAAGTAAGCTTAGTTTTCTAAGCAAAAATGAAGCTTATTTTGTGTGTTATATGAGTACAATTAATTTAGTTTAATTTCAGTTTTTCAAACATTTTATTTTAAAGCAAATTTTTGTTAAATATTATTTATATCCAACTCTATAACTCGCTTATGGTTGGTCCTACAAGAAAAATGCAAATAACTATTTTGTAGGAAATTTTATCAGCTTTAATTTTGAAAAAAAGATAAAAATTGATAGAAGTAATTGTTTTCGAGATATAAGCAAGAAACTGTTACCTTAATTAAGCGCTTGCATATAAGCAAATTTAGTACTATTAGTATTATTATTATAAATGTTATTGTTATTAATATGACGACTAAAAACGACTCTCAAGACTTTGGTGACTTTTATGTCTTCTCCTTTTTCCTCCACTAAAGTGTTAGTCTTAATTAATTTAGTTTAATTTCGGTTTTTCAAACATTTTATTTTAAATCAAATTTTTGTTAAAGATTATTTATATCTAACTCCATAACTCGCTTATGGTTGGTCCTACAAGAAAAATGCAAATAACTATTTTGTAGGAAATTTTATCAGCTTTAATTTTGAAAAAAAAGATAAAAATTGATAGGAGTAACTGTTTTCGAGATATAAGCAAGAAACTGTTACCTTAATTAAGCGCTTGCATATATCTATGACGACTAAAAACTACTCTCAAGACTTTGGTGACTTTTATGTCACCTCTTTTTTCTTCTAATAAAGTATTGGACCCATTAAATTAAGTGTATTTTAATCACAAGACATTTTCTGTTAAAGCACTTTTTTTTAAATATTAATTATTTTCAAACTTATATCTCGCTTATGGTTAGTCCTACATGAAAAATGCAAATAACTATTTTGTAGGAAATTTTATCAGCTTTAATTTTAGTAAAAAGATAAAAATTGATAGGAATAACTGTTTTCGAGATATAAGCAAGAAACAAAAAAACTGTTACCTTAATTAAGCGTTTGCATATAAGCAAATTTAGTACTATTAGTATTATTATTATTAATGTTATTGTTAATAATATGACGGCTAAAGACGACTCTGAAACCTTTAGTGACTTCTATGTCTTTTTTTTTTCTCTACTAAAGTGTTCGACACAATTAAATTAGTTTAATTTCAGTGTTTCAAACATTTTATTTTAAAGCAAATTTTTGTTAAATATTATTTATATCCAAGTCTATAACTCGCTTATGGTTGGTCCTACAAAAAAATGCAAATAACAATTTTGTAGGAAATTTTATCAGCTTTAATTTTGAAAGAAAGATAAAATTTGATAGGTGTAACTGTTTTTGAGATATAAGCAAAAAACCAAGAAGAAAACTGTAACTGTTACTGAACAAAAATGTAATTCTGTTTTCAATGTTTGAGACGATGACAAAAATGCAGCATTTAAAAACGACTCTGAAGACTTCAGTGACTTTTATGTCACCTCCTTTTTCTTCTAATAAAGTATTGGATCCAATAAATTAAGTGTATTTTAAATCACAAGGCATTTTCTGTTAAAGCACTTTTGTTTTAAATATTAATTATTTTCAAACTTATATCTCGCTTATGGTTAGTCCTACATGAAAAATGCAAATAACTATTTTGTAGGAAATTTTATCAGCTTTAATTTTGAAAAAAAGATAAAAATTGATAGAAGTAATTGTTTTCGAGATATAAGCAAAAAACCAAAGTGAAAACTGTTACAGTTACTGAACAAAAATGTAATTCAGTTTTCAATGTGACGAAGGCAAAAATGCAGCATTTAAAAACGACTCTGATGACTTCAGCGACTTTTATGTCACCTCCTTTTTCTTCTAATAATGTATTGGACTCAATAAATTAAGTGTGTTTTAAATCACAAGACATTTTCTGTTAAAGCACTTTTATTTAAATATTAATAATTTTTAAACTTATATCTCGCTTATGGTTAGTCTTACATGAAAAATGCAAATAACTATTTTGTAGGAAATTTTATCAGCTTTAATTTTAGTGAAAAAATAAAAATTGATATAAGTAACTGTTTTCGAGATATAAGCAAGAAACCAAAAAACTGTTACCTTAATTAAGCGTTTGCATGTAAGCAAATTTAGTACTATTAGTATTATTATTATTAATGTTATTGTTATTAATATGACGACTAAAGACGACTCTGAAACCTTTAGTGACTTTTATGTCTTCTCCTTTTTCCTCTACTAAAGTGTTAGACTCAATTAATTTAGTTTAATTTCGGTTTTTCAAACATTTCATTTTAAAGCTAATTTTTGTTAAAGATTATTTATATCCAACTCTATAACTCGCTTATGTTTGGTCCTACAAGAAAAATGCAAATAACGATTTTGTAGGAAATTTTATCTGCTTTAATTTTGAGAGACATAAAAATGGATAGGAGTAACAGTTTTCGAGATATAAGCAAAAAACCAATAAGAAAACTGTAACTTTTACTGAACAAAAATGTAATTCAGTTTTTAATGTTTGAGACGAAGACGAAAATGCAGCATTTAAAACCGACTCTGAAGACTTCAGTGACTTTTATGTCACCTCCTTTTTCTTCTAATAAAGTATTGAACCCATTAAATTAAGTGTATTATAAATAACAAGACATTTTCTGTTAAAGAACTTTTTTTTAAATATTAATTATTTTCAAACTTATATCTCGCTTATGGTTAGTCCTACATGAAAAATGCAAATAACTATTTTGTAGGAAATTTTATCAGCTTTAATTTTAGTAAAAAGATAAAAATTGATAGGAGTAACTGTTTTCGAGATATAAGCAAGAAACTGTTACCTTAATTAAGCGCTTGCATATAAGCAAATTTAGTACTATTAGTATTATTATTATTAATGTTATTGATATTAATATGACGACTAAAAACGACTCTCAAGACTTTGGAGACTTTTATGTCTTCCCCTTTTTCCTCCACTAAAGTGTTAGTCTTAATTAATTTAGTTTAATTTCGGTTTTTCAAACATTTTATTTTAAAGCAAATTTTTGTTAAAGATTATTTATATCCAACTCTATAACTCGCTTATGGTTGGTCCTACAAGAAAAATGCAAGTAACTATTTTGTAGGAAATTTAATCAGCTTTAATCCTAAAAAAAAGATAAAAATTGATAGGAGTAACTGTTTTCGAGATATAAGCAAAAAACCAATAAGAAAACTGTAACTGTTACTGAACAAAAATGTAATTCAGTTTTCGATTTTTGAGACGAAGACGAAAATGCAGCATTTAAAATCGACTCTGAAGACTTCAGTGACTTTTATGTCACCTCCTTTTTCTTCTAATAAAGTATTGGACCCATTAAATTAAGTGTATTTTAAATCACAAGACATTTCCTGTTAAAGCACTTTTTTTTTAAATATTAATTATTATCAAACTTATTTTTCGCTTATGGTTAGTCCTACATAAAAAATGCAAATTACTATTTTGTAGGAAATTTTATCACCTTTAATTTTAGTAAAAAGATATAAATTGATAGGAGTAACTGTTTTCGAGATATAAGCAAGAAACCAAAAAACTGTTACCTTAATTAAGCGCTTGCATATAAGCAAATTTAGTACTAAAAACAACTCTGAAGACTTTGGTAACTTTTATATTTTCTCCTTTTTCCTCTACTAAAGTGTTAGACCCAATTAATTTAGTTTAATATCGGTTTTTCAAGCATTTTATTTTAAAGCAAATTTTTGTTAAATATTATTTATATCCAACTCTATAACTCGTTTATGCTTGGTCCTACAAGAAAAATGCAAATAACAATTTTGTAGGAAATTTTATCAGCTTTAATTTTAAAAGAAAGATAAAAATTTATAGGAGTAACTGTTTTCGAGATATAAGCAAAAAACCAAAGTGAAAACTGCAACAGTTACTGAACAAAAATGTAATTCAGTTTTCAATGTTTGAGACGTAGACGAAAATGCAGCATATTAAAACGACTCTGAAGACTTCAGTGACTTTTAAGTCACCTCCTTTTTCTTCTAATAAAGTATTGGACCCAATAAATTAAGTGTATTTTAAATTACAAGACATTTTTTGTTAAAGCACTTTTTTTTTAAATATTGATTATTTTCAAACTTATATCTCGCTTATGATTAGTCCTACATGAAAAATGCAAAAAACTATTTTGTAGAAAATTTTATCAGCTTTAATTTTAGTAAAAAGATAAAAATTGATAGGAGTAACTGTTTTCGAGATATAAGCAAGAAACCAAAAAACTGTCACCTTAATTAAGCGTTTGCATACAAGCAAATTTAGTACTATTAGTATTATTATTATTAAGGTTATTGTTATTAGTATGACGATTAAAGACGACTCTGAAACTTTTAGTGACTTTTATGTCTTCTCCTTTTTCCTCTACTAAAGTGTTAGACACAATTAATTTAGTTTAATTTCAGTATTTCAAACATTTTATTTTAAAGCAAATTTTTGTTAAATATTATTTATATCCATCTTTATAACTCGCTTATACTTGGTTCTACAAGAAAAATGCAAATAACTATTTTGTAGGAAATTTTATCAGCTTTAATTTTAGTAAAAAGATAAAAATTGATAGGAGTAACTGTTTTCGAGATATAAGCAAGAAACCAAAAAACTGTCACCTTAATTAAGCGTTTGCATACAAGCAAATTTAGTACTATTAGTATTATTATTATTAATGTTATTGTTATTAGTATGACGATTAAAGACGACTCTGAAACCTTTAGTGACTTTTATGTCTTCTCCTTTTTCCTCTACTAAAGTGTTAGACACAATTAATTTAGTTTAATTTCAGTATTTCAAACATTTTATTTTAAAGCAAATTTTTGTTAAATATTATTTATATCCATCTTTATAACTCGCTTATACTTGGTTCTACAAGAAAAATGCAAATAACTATTTTGTAGGAAATTTTATCAGCTTTAATTTTAGTAAAATGATAAAAATTGATAAAAGTAACTGTTTTCGAGATATAAGCAAGAAACCAAAAAACTGTCACCTTAATTAAGCGTTTGCATACAAGCAAATTTAGTACTATTAGTATTATTATTATTAATGTTATTGTTATTAGTATGACGATTAAAGACGACTCTGAAACCTTTAGTGACTTTTATGTCTCCTCCATTTTCCTCTACTAAAGTGTTAGATCCAATTAATTTAGTTTAATTTCTTTTTTTCAAACATTTTATTTTAAAGCAAATTTTTGTTAAAGATTATTTATATCCAAATCTATAACTCGCTTATGGTTGGTCCTACAAAAAAAATGCTAAAAACTATTTTGTAGGAAATTTTATCAGCTTTAATTTTGAAAAAAAGAAAAAAATTGATAGGAGTAACTGTTTTCGAGATATAAGCAAAAAACCAATAAGAAAACTGTAACAGTTACTGAACAAAAATGTAATTCAGTTTTCAATGTTTGAGACGAAGACGAAAATGCATCATTTAAAAACGACTCTGAAGACTTCAGTGACTTTTATGTCACCTCCTTTTTCTTCTAATAAAGTATTGGACCCAATAAATTAAGTGTATTTTAAATCACAAGACATTTTCTGTTAAAGCACTTTTTTTTTAAATATTAATTATTTTCAAACTTATATCTCGCTTATGGTTAGTCCTACATAAAAAATGCAAATAACTATTTTGTAGAAAATTTTATCAGCTTTAATTTTAGTAAAAAGATAAAAATTGATAGGAGTAACTGTTTTCGAAATATAAGCAAGAAACTGTTACCTTAATTAAGCGCTTGCATATAAGCAAATTTAGTAATATTAGTATTATTATTATTAATGTTATTGTTATTAATATGACGACTAAAAACGACTCTCAAGACTTTGGTGACTTTTATGTCTTCTCCTTTTTCCTCTACTAAAGTGTTAGTCTTAATTAATTTTGTTTAATTTCGGTTTTCAAACATTTTATTTTAAGGCAAATTTTTGTTAAAGATTATTTATATCCAACTCTATAACTCGCTTATGGTTGATCCTACAAGAAAAATGCAAATAACTATTTTGTAGGAAATTTTATCAGCTTGAATTTTGAAAAAAAGATAAAAATTGATAGGAGTAACTGTTTTCGAGATATAAGCAAAAAACCAATAAGAAAACTGTAACTGTTACTGAACAAAAATGTAATTCAGTTTTCAATGTTTGAGACAAAGACGAAAATGCAGTATTTAAAATCGACTCTGAAGACTTCAGTGACTTCTATGTCACCTCCTTTTTCTTCTAATAAAGTATTGGACCCATTAAATTAAGTGTATTTTAAATCACAAGACATTTTCTGTTAAAGCACTTTTTTTTTAAATATTAATTATTTTCAAACTTACATCTCGCTTATGGTTAGTCCTACATAAAAAATGCAAACTACTATTTTGTAGGAAATTTTATCAGCTTTAATTTTAGTAAAAAGATAAAAATTAATAGAAGTAACTGTTTTCGAGATATAAGCAAGAAACCAAAAAACTGTTACCTTAATTAAGCGCTTGCATATAAGCAAATTTAGTACTAAAAACCACTCTGAAGACTTTGGTGACTTTTATGTCTTCTCCTTTTTCCTCTACTAAAGTGTTAGACCCAATTAATTTGGTTTAATATCGGTTTTTCAAACATTTTATTTTAAAGAAAATTTTTGTTAAAGATTATTTATATCCAACTCTATAACTCGCTTATGGTTGGTCCTACAAAAAAATGCAAATAACTATTTTGTAAGAAATTTTATTAGCTTTAATTTTGAAAAAGAGATAAAAATTGATAGGAGTAACTGTTTTCGAGATATAAGCAAAAAAACAATAAGAAAACTGTAACTGTTACTGAACAAAAATGTAATTCAGTTTTCAATGTTTGAGACGAAGACGAAAATGCATCATTTAAAAACGACTCTGAAGACTTCAGTGACTTTTATGTCACCTCCTTTTTCTTCTAATAAAGTATTGGACCCAATAAATTAAGTGTATTTTAAATCACAAGACATTTTCTGTTAAAGCACTTTTTTTTTAAATATTAATTATTTTCAAACTTATATCTCGCTTATGGTTAGTCCTACATAAAAAATGCAAATAACTATTTTGTAGAAAATTTTATCAGCTTTAATTTTAGTAAAAAGATAAAAATTGATAGGAGTAACTGTTTTCGAAATATAAGCAAGAAACTGTTACCTTAATTAAGCGCTTGCATATAAGCAAATTTAGTAATATTAGTATTATTATTATTAATGTTATTGTTATTAATATGACGACTAAAAACGACTCTCAAGACTTTGGTGACTTTTATGTCTTCTCCTTTTTCCTCTACTAAAGTGTTAGTCTTAATTTAGTTTAATTTCGGTTTTCAAACATTTTATTTTAAGGCAAATTTTTGTTAAAGATTATTTATATCCAACTCTATAACTCGCTTATGGTTGATCCTACAAGAAAAATGCAAATAACTATTTTGTAGGAAATTTTATCAGCTTGAATTTTGAAAAAAAGATAAAAATTGATAGGAGTAACTGTTTTCGAGATATAAGCAAAAAACCAATAAGAAAACTGTAACTGTTACTGAACAAAAATGTAATTCAGTTTTCAATGTTTGAGACAAAGACGAAAATGCAGTATTTAAAATCGACTCTGAAGACTTCAGTGACTTTTATGTCACCTCCTTTTTCTTCTAATAAAGTATTGGACCCATTAAATTAAGTGTATTTTAAATCACAAGACATTTTCTGTTAAAGCACTTTTTTTTTAAATATTAATTATTTTCAAACTTACATCTCGCTTATGGTTAGTCCTACATAAAAAATGCAAACTACTATTTTGTAGGAAATTTTATCAGCTTTAATTTTAGTAAAAAGATAAAAATTAATAGAAGTAACTGTTTTCGAGATATAAGCAAGAAACCAAAAAACTGTTACCTTAATTAAGCGCTTGCATATAAGCAAATTTAGTACTAAAAACCACTCTGAAGACTTTGGTGACTTTTATGTCTTCTCCTTTTTCCTCTACTAAAGTGTTAGACCCAATTAATTTGGTTTAATATCGGTTTTTCAAACATTTTATTTTAAAGAAAATTTTTGTTAAAGATTATTTATATCCAACTCTATAACTCGCTTATGGTTGGTCCTACAAAAAAATGCAAATAACTATTTTGTAAGAAATTTTATTAGCTTTAATTTTGAAAAAGAGATAAAAATTGATAGGAGTAACTGTTTTCGAGATATAAGCAAAAAACCAATAAGAAAACTGTAACTGTTACTGAACAAAAATGTAATTCAGTTTTCAATGTTTGAGACAAAGACGAAAATGCAGTATTTAAAATCGACTCTGAAGACTTCAGTGACTTTTATGTCACCTCCTTTTTCTTCTAATAAAGTATTGGACCCATTAAATTAAGTGTATTTTAAATCACAAGACATTTTCTGTTAAAGCACTTTTTTTTTAAATATTAATTATTTTCAAACTTACATCTCGCTTATGGTTAGTCCTACATAAAAAATGCAAACTACTATTTTGTAGAAAATTTTATCAGCTTTAATTTTAGTAAAAAGATAAAAATTAATAGAAGTAACTGTTTTCGAGATATAAGCAAGAAACCAAAAAACTGTTACCTTAATTAAGCGCTTGCATATAAGCAAATTTAGTACTAAAAACCACTCTGAAAACTTTGGTGATTTTTATGTCTTCTCCTTTTTCCTCTACTAAAGTGTTAGACCCAATTAATTTGGTTTAATATCGGTTTTTCAAACATTTTATTTTAAAGAAAATTTTTGTTAAAGATTATTTATATCCAACTCTATAACTCGCTTATGGTTGGTCCTACAAAAAAATGCAAATAACTATTTTGTAAGAAATTTTATCAGCTTTAATTTTGAAAAAGAGATAAAAATTGATAGGAGTAACTGTTTTCGAGATATAAGCAAGAAGCCAAAAAACTGTTACCTTAATAAAGCGCTTGCATATAAGCAAATTTAGTACTATTAGTATTATTATTATTAATGTTATTGTTATTAATATGACGATTAAAAACGACTTTGAAGACTTTGGTGACTTTTACGTCTCCTCCTTTTTCCTCTACTAAAGTGTTAGACCCAATTAATTTAGTTTAATTTCGGTTTTTCAAACATTTTATTTTAAAGCAAATTTTTGTTAAAGATTATTTATATCCAACTCTATAACTCGCTTATGGTTGGTCCTACAAAAAAAATGCTAAAAACTATTTTGTAGGAAATTTTATCAGCTTTAATTTTGAAGGAAAGATAAAAATTGATAGGAGTAACTGTTTTCGAGATATAAGCAAGAAACCAAAGAACTGTTACCTTAATAAAGCGCTTGCATATAAGCAAATTTAGTACTATTACTATTATTATTAATGTTATTGTTATTAATATGACGACTAAAAACGACTCTCAAGACTTTGGTGACTTTTATGTCTTCTCCTTTTTCCTCTACTAAAGTGTTAGTCTTAATTAATTTAGTTTAATTTCGGTTTTTCAAACATTTTATTTTAAAGCAAATTTTTGTTAAAGATTATTTATATCCAACTCTATAACTCGCTTATGGTTGGTCCTACAAGAAAAATGCAAATAACTATTTTGTAGGAAATTTTATCAGCTTGAATTTTGAAAAAAAGATAAAAATTGATAGGAGTAACTGTTTTCGAGATATAAGCAAAAAACCAATAAGAAATCTGTAACTGTTACTGAACAAAAATGTAATTCAGTTTTCAATGTTTGAGACAAAGACCAAAATGCAGCATTTAAAATCGACTCTGAAGACTTCAGTGACTTTTATGTCACCTCCTTTTTTTCTAATAAAGTATTGGACCTATTAAATTAAGTGTATTTTAAATCACAAGACATTTTCTGTTAAAGCACTTTTTTTTTAAATATTAATTATTTTCAAACTTACATCTCGCTTATGGTTAGTCCTACATGAAAAATGCAAATTACTATTTTGTAGGAAACTTTATCAGCTTTAATTTTAGTAAAAAGATAAAAATTAATAGGAGTAACTGTTTTCGAGATATAAGCAAGAAACCAAAAAACTGTTACCTTAATTAAGCGCTTGCATATAAGCAAATTTAGTACTAAAAACAACTCTGAAGACTTTGGTGACTTTTATGTCTTCTCCTTTTTCCTCTACTAAAGTGTTAGACCCAATTAATTTGGTTTAATATCGGTTTTTCAAACATTTTATTTTAAAGCAAATTTTTGTTAAAGATTATTTAAATCCAACTTTCTAACTCGCTTATGGTTGGTCCTACAAAAAAATGCAAATAACTATTTTGTAGGAAATTTTATCAGCTTTAATTTTGAAAAAGAGATAAAAATTGATAGGAGTAACTGTTTTCGAGATATAAGCAAGAAACCAAAAAACTGTTACCATAATTAAGCGTTTGCATATAAGCAAATTTAGTACTATTAGTATTATTATTATTAATGTTATTGTTGTTAATATGACGACTAAAGACGACTCTGAAACATTTAGTGACTTTTATGTCTTCTCCTTTTTCCTCTACTAAAGTGTTAGACACAATTAATTTAGTTTAATTCCGGTTTTTCAAGCATTTTATTTTAAAGCAAATTTTTGTTAAATATTATTTATATCCAACTCTATAACTCGTTTATGCTTGGTCCTACAAGAAAAATGTAAATAACTATTTTGTTAGAAATTTTTTCAACTTTAATTTTGGAAGAATGATAAAATTTGATAGGAGTAACTGTTTTCGAGATATAAGCAAAAAATCAATAAGAAAACTGTAACTGTTACTGAACAAAAATGTAATTCAGTTTTCAATGTTTGAGACGAAGACGAAAATGCAGCATTTACTGTCACCTCCTTTTTCTTCTAATTAAGTATTGGACCCAATAAATTAAGTGTATTTTAAATCACAAGACATTTTCTGTTAAAACACATTTTTTTTTAATTATTAATTATTAATTATTTTCAAACTTATATCTCGCTTATGGTTAGTTCTACATGAAAAATGCAAATAACTATTTTATAGGAAATTTTATCACCTTTAATTTTGGTGAAAAGTTAAAAATTGATAGAAGTATCTGTTTTCGAGATATAAGCAAAAAACAAAAAAACTGTAACCTTAATTAAGCGCTTCCATATAAGCAAATTTAGTACTACTAGTATTGTTATTATAAATGTTATTGTTATTAATATGACGACTAAAGACAACTCTAAGACTTTAGTGACTTTTATGTCTCCTCCTTTTTCTTTTACTAAAGTGTTAGACACAATTAATTTAGTTTAATTTCAGTTTTTCAAACATTTTATTTTAAAGCAATTTTTTGTTAAATATTAAAAACTATAAAATGGCTTAGATTGCCTAAAAACACAGATCACACATGATCTTTTGCATAGAAATGAGAAAACGCTCATCTAACACAAAATAAGCTTCATTTTTGCTTAGAAAACTAAGCTTACTTTTATTACTACTATTATTATTATTATTATTATTATTATTATTATTATTATTACTATTATTTTTATTATTATTATTACTCTTATTATTATTATTATTATTATTATTATTATTATTATTAAAAACCGATTATAACTTTTCTATAGTAAATGTTTTTATACCAGTTTTAAAATGAGTTATTAATTTTAGACAATTTCTTGCCTAAAAACACAGATCACAGATGATCTCTTGCATAGAAATGAGAAAACGCTCATATAACACAAAATAAGCTTCATTTGTGCTTAGAAAAGTAAGCTTACATTTATTACTACTATTATTATTATTTTTATTATTATTATTATTACTATTATTTTTATTATTATTATTACTATTATTATTATTATTATTATTATTATTATTATTATTATTATTATTATTATTATTATTATTATTATTATTATTATTATTATTATTAAAACCGATTATAACTTTTGTATAGTAAATGTTTTTATACCAGTTTTAAAATGAGTTATTAATTTTAGACAATTTCTTGCCTAAAAACACAGATCACAGATGATCTCTTGCATAGAAATGAGAAAAGGCTCAGATAACACAAAATAAGCTTCATTTTTGCTTAGAAAAACTAAGCTTTAATTTAGAAAGAAATTCATTATTATAAGTATTATTATTATTATTATTTACTATTATTATTATTATTATTATTATTATTACTATTATTATTATTATTATTATTGTTTATATTATATATTATTATTATTATTATTATTAAAAACCGATTATAACTTTTGTGTAGTAAATGTTTTTATACCAGTTTTAAAATGAGTGATTTATTTTAGACACTTTCTTGCCTAAAAACTATAAAATGGCTTAGATTGCCTAAAAACACAGATCACACATGATCTTTTGCATAGAAATGAGAAAACGCTCATGTAACACACAAAATAAGCTTCATTTTTCCTTATTAAAAGTATTAACATTATTATTACTTTTGTTACTATTACTATTATTATTATTATTATTGTTATTATTATTATTATTATTATTATTATTATTAAAAAATTATATTAAACAGACAGAAAACGTCGTATTCTGACACAAAAAAACGAATTACGTTATAGACTTGACGAGAACGGCGTATCTCGGACTCTTATAGGACTCTTATAGGGTCAAAAAGTATCAGTTTGAATTAAAACAAATTATTTTTGTTGACTCTCAGTCTGAATTGTTTATCAGTTCAAACAAAAACGGCTTATTTTAGACGATCTTTTGCTTTGAACAAGAAAACTTATATCGAACAGACTAAAAACGTATTAATCTGGCATAAAAGAGCAATTTATGTATCACTTTGGATAAAGGCAGCTAATCCTATTCGTTTCATTGCTCAAAATAGAAAAATTGTTAATAAATCTAACAAAAACGCTGTATTCTAGCACAAAATACTAATTACATTATAGTTTCGACGAGAATAGCTTATTTGGAATGACTCTATGCTTCCAAACGAGTAAATTTTTATGAAACAGATGCCAAACACCATGTTTTGTCCTATAAAGACATTTTATATTGCAGTTTGTATTAAAACAAAATATTTTCGTTGATTCTTTGTTCGAAGCAGCAAACCTAACATTAAAGAATCTGAAAACTTTGTATTCGGACACAAACTACCGAATTTTGTATCAGTTTAGACAAAATCGGTTGATTTTCGACAATATTTTGCTTTGAACAAGAAAACTTATATCAAACTGACTAAAAACGTCTTATTTTAGCACAAAACAAAAGATTTGCGTTATAGTCTTAACGAGAGCTGTTAATTTCAAACGGTTCTATGCTTTGAAACGAGTAAACTTTCACTGAACAGAGGAAAAACATCTTATTTCGCCTTTTAAAAACGATTCATGCCAAAGTTAGGATAAAAACCAATTATTTTCGTTAATTCATTGTTACAAACAAGAAACCTTACATCAAAGTAACTGAAAACCCCTTATTCAGGCACAGAAATTCGAATTACGTTTCAGTCTGGACAAAAACTGCTTACTTTAGACGATCCTTTGTTTTGAATACAAAAACTTACATTAAAAAGATTAAAAACGTCTTATTCTGGCTCAAAACTGCAAATTATGTATTACTTTGGATAAAAGCAGTTAATCCTGATTACTCCTTTGCTTAGAATAGAGCAAACTTGTATAAAACTTAATGAAAACTTTAAATTTCGTCTCAAAGAAATAATTTACGTTATAGTTTTGACCAGAACTGTTAATTTCAAACGATTTTATGCCCCCAAACGAGAAAACTTTCACTAAACAGATGCCAAACGTCTTAGTTCGTTTTATTAAAACGACATGTTACAGTTTAAACAAAAACAAATTATTTTCGTTGTTGTGTCAAAATAATTTATTTCGAATGATTCAATGGAGCGAAACGAGTAAACTTTTATAGGACAGATGCAAAATACCATATTACCACATAAATCGTTATTTTAAAGCAAAGTATTAGCTTTTGCACTTGTTCAATTAAAGTTTGCTTACTTCGAAGTATGTAATCGTCCGAAATAATTTTTTTTTGTCAAAACTATAACGTAATTTGTTCTTTTGAGCTTGAATATAGAGTTTTCATTACGTTTTATAGTAGTTTACTCTACTCTAAGCATAGAATCAAACAGAGTAATCCGCTTTTGTTAAAGCTGATACATAATTTGCTCTTATTTTCGAGAATAAGACGTTTTCAATATGTTTGATAAAATTTTTTTTGTTTATAGCAAGGAATCGTTTAAAATATGCTGTATTTGCCTAAACTGATACGTAATTCGATATTTGTGCATGGATACGAAGTTTTCAGTTTCTTTGACGTGAAATTTCTTGTTGCAAAAGGTAATAATTTGCTTTAAAACGCTTTATATGGTAATATGTGGTTTTGCATCTGCCCCATAAAAGTTCATTAGTTTCGAATCATAAAATCGTTTGAAATATACAGGGCTGGTCAAAACTATAACGTAATTTATTTCTTTGAGACGAAATTTAAAGTTTTCATTAAGTTTTATACAAGTTTACTCTATTCTAAGTAAAGGAGTAATCAGTAATCAGGATAAATTGCTTTTATCTAGAGTAATATATAATTTGCAGTTTTCAGCCAGAATAAGACGTTTTTAATCTTTTTAATGTAAGTTTTTGTATTCAAAACAAAGGATCGTCTAAAGTAAGCAGTTTTTGTTCAGACTGAAACGTAATTCGGATTTCTGTGCCTGAATAAGGGGTTTTCAGTTACTTTGATGTAAGATTTCTTGTTTGTAACAATGAATTAACGAAAATAATTGGTTTTTATCCAAACTGTGGCATGAATCGTTTTTAAAAGGCGAAATAAGATGTTTTTCCTCTGTTCAGTGAAAGTTTACTCGTTTCAAAGCATAGAACCGTTTGAAATTAACAGCTCTCGTTAAGATTATAAAGCAAATCTTTTGTTTTGTGCTAAAACAAGACGATTTTAGTTAGTTTGATAAAAGTTTTCTTGTTCAAAGCAAAATATTGTCGAAAATCAACCATTTTTGTCTAAACTGATACAAAATTCGGTAGTTTGTGTCCGAATACAAAGTTTTCAGATTCTTATATGTTAGGTTTGCTGCTTCTAACAAAGGATCAACGAAAATATTTTGTTTTAATACAAACTGCAATATAAAATGTCTTTACAGAACAAAACATGATGTTTGGCATCTGTTTAATAAAAATTTACTCGTTTGAAAACATAGAATCATTCCAAATAAGCTATTCTCGTCGAAACTATAATGTAATTAGTATTTGGTGCTAGAATACAGCGTTTTTGTTAGATTTATTAACAATTTTGTCTATTTTAAGCAATGAAACGAATAGGATTAGCTGCCTTTATCTAAAGTGATACATAAATTGCTCTTTTATGCCAGATTAAAACGTTTTTAGTCTGTTCGATGTAAGTTTTCTTGTTCAAAGCAAAAGATCGTCTAAAATAAGCCGTTTTTGTTTGAACTGATGAACAATTCAGCCTGAGAGTCAACAAAAATAATTTGTTTTAATCCTAACTGATACTTTTTGACCCTATAAGAGTCCTATAAGAGTCCGAGATACGCCGTTCTCGTCAAGTCTATAACGTAATTCGTTTTTTTGTGTCAGAATACGACGTTTTCTGTCTGTTTAATATAAGTTTTTAATAATAATAATAATAATAACAATAATAATAATAATAATAATAATAATAATAGTAATAATAATAATAATAATAATAATAATAAAAATAATAATAGTAATAAAAGTAAGCTTAGTTTTCTAAGCAAAAATGAAGCTTATTTTGTGTGTTATATGAGCGTTTTCTCATTTCTATGCAAGAAATCATCTAAAATTAATAACATTTTAAAACTGGTATAAAAACATTTACTATGCAAAAGTTAATAATGATAATAATAATAATAATAATAATAATAATAATAATAATAATAATAATAATAATAATAATAATAATAATAATAATAATATTAGTAATAATAATAATAATATTAATAATAATAATAATAATAATAGTAATAAAAATAATAATAATAGTAATAAAAGTAAGCTTAGTTTTCTAAGCAAAAATGAAGCTTATTTTGTGTGTTATATGAGCGTTTTCTCATTTCTATGCAAGAGATTATCTGTGATGTGTTTTTAGGCAAGAAATTGAATAAAATTAATAACTCATTTTAAAACTGGTATAAAAACATTTACTATACAAAAGTTATAATCGGTTTTTAATAATAATAATATTAATAATAATAATAAAAATAATAGTAATAATAATAATAATAATAAAAATAATAATAATAATAGTAGTAATAAAAGTAAGCTTAGTTTTCTAAGCAAAAATAAAGCTTATTTTGTGTTATATGAGCGTCTTCTCATTTCTATTCAAGAGATCATCTGTGATCTGTGTTTTTAGGCAATCTAAGCCATTTTATAGTTTTTAGGCAAGAAATTGGCTGAAATTAATCACTCATTTTAAAACTGGTATAAAAACAATACTATACAAAAGTTATAATCGGTTTTTAATAATAATAATATTAATAATAATAATAATAATAATAATAATATTAATAATAATAATAATAATAATAATAGTAATAATAATAATAAAAATAATAGTAATAATAATAATAATAATAAAAATAATAATAATAGTAGTAATAAAAGTAAGCTTAGTTTTCTAAGCAAAAATGAAGTTTTTTTTGTGTGTTATATGAGTGTTTTCTCATTTCTATGCAAGAAACCATCTGTGATCTGTGTTTTTAGGCAAGAAATAGTCTAAAATTAATAACTCATTTTAAAACTGGTATAAAAATATTTACTATACAAAAGTTAATAATAATAATAATAATAATAATATTAACAATAATAATAATAATAATAATAATAATAGTAATAGTAACAAAAGTAATAATAATAATAATACTTTTAATAAGGAAAAATGGAGCTTATTTTGTGTGTTACATGAGCGTTTTCTCATTTCTATGCAAAAGATCATGTGTGATCTGTGTTTTTAGGCAATATAAGCCATTTTATAGTTTTTAATATATAACAAAAATTTGCTTTAAAATAAAATGTTTGAAAAACTAAAATTAAACTAAATTAATTGTGTCTAACACTTTAGTAGAGGAAAAAGGAGGAGACATAAAAGTCACTAAAGTCTTAAATGTAATTCAGTTTTCAATGTTTGAGTCTAAGACGAAAATGCAGCATTTACAAACGACTCTAAAGGCTTCAGTGACCTTTCTGTCACCTTTTTTTTCTTCAAATAGATTATTGGACCCAATAAATTAAGTGTATTTTAAATCACAAGACATTTTCTGTTGAAGCACTTTTTTTTAAATTGTAATTATTTTCAAACTTATATCTCGCTTATGGTTAGTCCTACATGAAAAATGCAAATAACTATTTTGTAGGAAATTTTATCAGCCTTAATTTTAGTAAAAAGATAAAAATTGATAGGAGTAACTGTTTTCGAGATATAAGCAAGAAACCAAAAAACTGTTACTTTAATTAAGCGTTTGCATATAAGCAAATTTAGTACTATTAGTATTATTATTATCAATGTTATTGTTATTAATATGACGACTAAAGACGATTTTGAAGACTTTAGTGACTTTTATATCTCCTCCTTTTTCCTCTACTAAAGTGTTAGACACAATTAATTTAGTTTAATTTCAGTTTTTCATGCATTTTATTTTAAAGCAAATTTTTGTTAAAGATTATTTATATCCAACTCTATAACTCGCTTATGGTTAGTTTTACAAAAGAAATGCAAATAACTATTTTGTGGGAAATTTTATCAGCTTTAATTTTGAAAAAGAGATAAAAATTGATAGGAGTAACTGTTTTCGAGATATAAGCAAGAAACCAAAAAACTGTTACCTTAATTAAGCGTGTGCATATAAGCAAATTTAGTACTATTAGTATTATTATTATTAATGTTATTGTTATTAATATGACGACTAAAGACGGCTCTGAAACCTTTAGTGACTTTTATGTCTTCTCCTTTTTCCTCTTCTAAAGTGTTAGACACAATTAATTTAGTTTAATTCCGGTTTTTCAAGCATTTTATTTTAAAGCTTATTTTAAAAATGTTAAATATTATTAATGTCCAACTCTATAACTCGTTTATGCTTGGTCCTACAAGAAAAATGTAAATAACTATTTTGTTGGAAATTTTATCAGCTTTAATTTTGGAAAAAAAATAATATTTGATAGGTGTAACGGTTTTCGAGATATAAGCAAAAAACCAATAAGAAAACTGTAACTGTTACTGAACAAAAATGTAATTCAGTTTTCAATGTTTGAGACGAAGACGAAAATGCAGCATTTAAAAACGACTCTGAAGACTTTGGTGACTTTTATGTCTTCTCCTTTTTCCTATACTAAAGTGTTAGACTCAATTAATTTAGTTTAATTTCGGTTTTTCAAACATTTTATTTTAAAGCAAATTTTTGTTAAATATTATTTATGTCCAACTCTATAACCCGTTTATGCTTGGTCCTACAAGAAAAATGTAAATAACTATTTTGATGGAAATTTTATCAGCTTTAATTTTGGATAAAAGATAAAATTTGATAGGAGTAACTGTTTTCGAGATATAAGCAAAAAACCAAAGTGAAAACTGTTACAGTTACTGAACAAAAATGTAATTCAGTTTTCAATATTTGAGACGAAGACGTAAATGCAGCATTAAAAACGACTCTGAAGACTTCAGCGACTTTTATGTCACCTCCTTTTTTTTCTAATAAAGTATTGGACCCAATAAATTAAGTGTATCTTAAATCACAAGACATTTTCTGTAAATGCACTTTTTTTTAAATATTAATAATTTTTAAACTTATATCTCGCTTATGGTTAGTCCTACACGAAAAATGCAAATAACTATTTTGTAGGAAATTTTATCAGCTTTAATTTTAGTAAAAAGATAAAAATTGATAGAAGTAACTGTTTTCGAGACATAAGCAAGAAACCAAATAACTGTTACCTTAATTAAGCGCTTGCATATAAGCAAACTTAGTACTATTAGTATTATTATTATTAATGTTATTGTTATTAATATGACGACTAAAAACGACTCTCAGGACTTTTTATCCAAAGTGATACATAAATTGCTCTTTTATGCCAGATTAATACGTTTTTAGTCTGTTCGATGTAAGTTTTCTTGTTCAAAGAAAAGATCGTCTAAAATAAGCCGTTTTTGTTTGAACTGATGAACAGTTCAGACTGAGAGTCAACAAAAATAATTTGTTTTAATCCAAACTGATACTTTTTGACCCTATAAAAGTCCTATAAGAGTCCGAGATACGCCGTTCTCGTCAAGTCTATAACGTAATTCGTTTTTTTGTGTCAGAATACGACGTTTTCTGTCTGTTTAATATAATTTTTTAATAATAATAATAATAATAATAATAATAATAATAATAATAATAATAATAATAATAATAATAATAATAATAATAATAATAATATTAATAATAATAATAATAGTAATAAAAGTAAACTTAGTTTTCTAAGCAAAAATGAAGCTTATTTTGTGTGTTATGAGCGTTTTCTCATTTCTATGCAAGAAATCATCTGTGATCTGTGTTTTTAGGCAAGAAATTGTCTAAAATTAATAACTCATTTTAAAACTGGTATAAAAACATTTACTATACAAAAGTTATAATCGGTTTTTAATAATAATAATAATAATAATATTAACAATAATAATAAGAATAATAATAATAATAATAATAGTAATAATAAAAATAATAATAATAATAATAATAATACTTATAATAATGAATTTCTTTCTAAATTAAAGCCTAGTTTTTCTAAGCAAAAATGAAGCTTATTTCGTGTTATCTGAGCGTTTTCTCATTTCTATGCAAGAGATCATCTGTGATCTGTGTTTTTAGACAAGAAATTAATAACTGGTATAAAAACATTTACTATACAAAAGTTATAATCGGTTTTTAATAATAATAATAATAATAATAATAATAATAATAATAATAATAATAATAATAATAATAATAATAGTAATAATAATAATAAAAACAATAGTAATAATAATGATAATAATAACAATAATAATAATAGTAATAAAAGTAAGCTTAGTTTTCTAAGCAAAAATGAAGCTTATTTTGTGTGTTATATGAGTGTTTTCTCATTTCTATGCAAGAAATCATCTGTGATCTGTGTTTTTAGGCAAGAAATTGTCTAAAATTAATAACTCATTTTAAAACTGGTATAAAAACATTTACTATACAAAAGTTAATAATAATAATAATAATAATAATAATAATAATAATAATATTAACAATAATAATAATAATTATAATAATAGTAATAGTAACAAAAGTAATAATAATAATAATACTTTTAATAAGGAAAAATGGAGCTTATTTTGTGTGTTACATGAGCGTTTTCTCATTTCTATGCAAAAGATCATGTGTGATCTGTGTTTTTAGGCAATATAAGCCATTTTATAGTTTTTAATATTTAACAAAAATTTGCTTTAAAATAAAATGTTTGAAAAACTAAAATTAAACTAAATTAATTGTGTCTAACACTTTAGTAGAGGAAAAGGGAGAAGACATAAAAGTCACTAAAGGTTTCAGAGTCGTCTTTAGTCGTCATATTAATAACAATAACATCAATAATAATAATACTAATAGTACTAAATTTGCTTACATGCAAACACTTAATTAAGGTAACAGTTTTTTTGTTTCTTGCTTATATCTCAAAAACAGATACTTATATCAATTTTTATCTTCTTACTAAAATTAAAGCTGATAAAATTTCCTACAAAATAGTTATTTGCATTTTTCATGTAAGACTAACCATAAGCGAGATATAAGTTTGAAAATTATTAATATTTAAAAAAAAGTGCTTTAACAGAAAATATCTTGTGATTTAAAATACACTTAATTTATTGGGTCCAATACTTTATTAGAAGAAAAAGGAGGTGACATAAAAGTCGCTGAAGTCTTCAGAGTCGTTTTTAAATGCTGCATTTTCGTCTTCGTCTCAAACATTGAAAACTGAATTACATTTTTGATCAGTAACAGTTACAGTTTTCTTATTGGTTTTTTGCTTATATCTCGAAAACAGTTACTCCTATCAATTTTTATCTTTCTCTCAAAATTAGAGCTAATAAAATTTCCTACAAAATAGTTATTTGCATTTATCATGTAAGACTAACCATAAGCGAGATATAAGTTTAAAAATTATTAATATTTAAAAAAAAGTGCTTTAACAGAAAATGTCTTGTGATTTAAAATACACTTAATTTATTGGGTCCAATACTTTATTAGAAGAAAAAGGAGGTGACATAAAAGTCACTGAAGTCTTCAGAGTCGTTTTTAAATGCTACATTTTCGTCTTCGTCTCAAACATTGAAAACTGAATTACATTTTTGTTCAGTATCTGTAACAGTTTTCACTTTGGTTTTTTGCTTATATCTCGAAAACAATTACTCCTATCAATTTTTATCTTTTTACTAAAATTAAAGCTGATAAAATTTCCTACAAAATAGTTATTTGC
Source organism: Tribolium castaneum (assembly GCF_031307605.1). NCBI lineage: Eukaryota > Metazoa > Arthropoda > Insecta > Coleoptera > Tenebrionidae > Tribolium > Tribolium castaneum. The sequence goes on from NC_087397.1 coordinate 19,104,787, forward strand.
ATTTTTCATGTAGGACTAACCATAAGCGAGATATAAGTTTGAAAATAATTAAAATTTAAAAAAAAGTGCTTCAACAGAAAATGTCTTGTGATTTAAAATACACTTAATTAATTGGGTCCAATACTTTATTAGAAGAAAAAATAGGTGACAGAAAGGTCACTAAAGTCTTTAGAGTCGTTTGTAAATGCTTCATTTTCGTCTTCGTCTCAAACATTGAAAACTGAATTACATTTTTGTTCAGTAACTGTTACAGTTTTCTTATTGGTTTTTTGCTTATATCTCGAAAACAGTTACTCCTATCAATTTTTATCTTTTTTTTTAAATTAAAGCTGATAAAGCTTCCTACAAAATAGTTATTTGCATTTTTCTTGTAGGACCAACCATAAGCGAGTTATAGAGTTGGATATAAATAATCTTTAACAAAAATTTGCTTTAAAATAAAATCCTTGAAAAACTGAAATTAAACCAAATTAATTGTGTCTAACACTCTAGTAGAGGAAAAAGGAGAAGACATAAAAGTCACTAAATGTTTCAGAGTCGTCTTTAGTCGTCATATTAATAACAGTAACATTAATAACAATAATACTAATAGTACTAAATTTGCTTATATGCAAACGCTTAATTAAGGTAACAGTTTTTTGGTTTCTTGCTTATATCTCGAAAACAGTTTCTCCTATCAATTTTTAACTTTTTTTCAAAATTAAAGCTGACAATATTTCCTACAAAATAGTTATTTGCATTTTTTATGTAGGACTAACCATAAGCGAGATGTAAGTTTGAAAATAATTAATATTTAAAAAAAAAGTGCTTTAACAAAAAATGTCTTGTGATTTAAAATACACTTAATTTATTGGATCCAATACTTTATTAGAAAAAAAAGGAGGTGACTTAAAAGTCACTGAAGTCTTCAGAGTAGTTTTTAAATGCTGCATTTTCGTCTACGTCTCAAACATTGAAAACTGAATTACATTTTTGTTCAGTAACTGTTACAGTTTTCACTTTGGTTTTTTGCTTATATCTCGAAAACAGCTACTCCTGTAAATTTTTATCTTTCCTTCAAAATTAAAGCTGATGCAATTTCCTACAAAATAGTTTTATGCATTTTTTTTGTAGGACCAACCATAAGCGAGTTATAGAGTTGGATATAAATAATCTTTAACAAAAATTTGCTTTAAAATAAAATGTTTGAAAAACCGAAATTAAACTAAATTAATTGGGTCTAACACTTTAGTAGAGGAAAAAGAGGAGACGTAAAAGTCACCAAAGTCTTCAGAGTCGTTTTTAATCGTCATATTAATAACAATAACATTAATAATAATAATACTAATAGTACTAAATTTGCTTATATGCAAGCGCTTTATTAAGGTAACAGTTTTTTGGTTTCTTGCTTATATCTCGAAAACAGTTACTCCTATCAATTTTTATCTTTTTACTAAAATTAAAGCTGATAAAATTTCCTACAAAATAGTTATTTGCATTTTTCTTGTAGGACCAAGTATAAGCGAGTTATAAAGATGGATATAAATAATATTTAACAAAAATTTGCTTTAAAATAAAATGTTTGAAATACTGAAATTAAACTAAATTAATTGTGTTTAACACTTTAGTAGAGGAAAAAGGAGAAGACATAAAAGTCACTAAAGGTTTTAGAGTTGTCTTTAATCGTCATACTAATAACAATAACATTAATAATAATAATACTAATAGTACTAAATTTGCTTGTATGCAAACGCTTAATTAAGGTGACAGTTTTTTGGTTTCTTGCTTATATCTCGAAAACAGTTACTCCTATCAATTTTTATCTTTTTACTAAAATTAAAGCTGATAAAATTTCCAACAAAATAGTTATTTGCATTTTTCTTGTAGGACCAAGTATAAGCGAGTTATAAAGATGGATATTAATAATATTTAACAAAAATTTGCTTTAAAATAAAATGTTTGAAATACTGAAATTAAACTAAATTAATTGTGTTTAACACTTTAGTAGAGGAAAAAGGAGAAGACATAAAAGTCACTAAAGGTTTCAGAGTTGTCTTTAATCGTCATACTAATAACAATAACCTTAATAATAATAATACTGATAGTACTAAATTTGCTTGTATGCAAACGCTTAATTAAGGTGACAGTTTTTTAGTTTCTTGCTTATATCTCGAAAACAGTTACTCCTATCAATTTTTATCTTTTTACTAAAATTAAAGCTGATAAAATTTCCTACAAAATAGTAATTTGCATTTTTTATCTAGGACTAACCATAAGCGAGATATAAGTTTGAAAATAATTAATATTTAAAAAAAAAGTGCTTTAACAGAAAATGTCTTGTGATTTAAAATACACTTAATTTAATGAGTCCAATACTTTATTAGAAGAAAAAGGAGGTGACATAAAAGTCACTGAAGTCTTCAGAGTCGATTTTAAATGGTGCATTTTTGTCTTCATCTCAAACATTGAAAACTGAATTAAATTTTTGTTCAGTAACAGTTACAGTTTTCTTATTGGTTTTTTGCTTATATCTCGAAAACAGTTACTCCTATCAATTTTTATCTTTCTTTCAAGATTAAAGCTGATAAAATTTCCTAAAAAATAGTTATTTTCATTTTTCTTGTAGGACCAACCATAAGCGAGTTATAGAGTTGGATATAAATAATATTTAACAAAAACTTGCTTTAAAATAAAATGTTTGAAAAACTAAAATTAAACTAAATTAATTGTGTCTAACACTTTAGTAGAGGAAAAAGGAGAAGACATTAAAGTCACTAAAGGTTTCAGAGTCGTCTTTAGTCGTCATATTAATAACAATAACATTAATAATAATAATACTAATAGTACTAAATTTGCTTATATGCAAGCGCTTAATTAAGGTAACAGTTTCTTGCTTATATCTCGAAAACAGTTACTTCTATCAATTTTTATCTTTTTACTAAAATTAAAGCTGATAAAATTTCCTACAAAATAGTTATTTGCATTTCTTTTGTAAGACCAACCATAAGAGAGTTATAGAGTTGGATATAAATAATCTTTAACAAAAATTTGCTTTAAAATAAAATCCTTGAAAAACTGAAATTAAACTAAATTAATTGTGTCTAACACTCTAGTAGAGGAAAAAGGAGAAGACATAAAAGTCACTAAATGTTTCAGAGTCGTCTTTAGACGTCATATCAATAACAGTAACATTAATAATAATACTACTAATAGTACTAAATTTGCATATATGCAAACGCTTAATTAAGGTAACAGTTTTTTGGTTTCTTGCTTATATCTCGAAAACAGTTTCTCCTATCAATTTTTAACTTTTTTTCAAAATTAAAGCAGACAAAATTTCCTACAAAATAGTTATTGCATTTTTTTGTAGGACCAACCATAAGCGAGTTATAGAGTTGGATATAAATAATTTTTAACAAAAATTTGCTTTAAAATAAAATGTTTGAAAAACCGATATTAAACTAAATTAATTGGGTCTAACACTTTAGTAGAGGACAAAGGAGAAGACATAAAAGTCACCAAAGACTTTAGAGTTGTTTTTAGTACTAAATTTGCTTATATGCAAGCGCTTAATTAAGGTAACAGTTTTTTGGTTTCTTGCTTATATCTCGAAAACAGTTACTCCTATCAATTTTTATCTTTTTACTAAAATTTTTACTAAAATTAAAGTGACAGTAAATGCTGCATTTTTGTCTTCGTCTCAAACATTGAAAACTGTATTACATTTAAGACTTTAGTGACTTTTATGTCTCCTCCTTTTTCCTCTACTAAAGTGTTAGACACAATTAATTTTGTTTAATTTCAGTTTTTCAAACATTTTATTTTAAAGCAAACTTTTGTTAAATATTAAAAACCTTAAAATGGCTTAGATTGCCTAAAAACACAGATCACACATGATCTTTTGCATAGAAATGAGAAAACGCTCATGTAACACAAAATAAGCTCTATTTTTTCTTATTAAAAGTATTATTATTATTATTACTTTTCTATTACTATTATTATTATTATTATTATTATTATTGTTAATAATATTATTATTATTATTTTTATTATTATTAACTTTTGTATAGTAAATGTTTTTATACCAGTTTTAAAATGAGTTATTAATTTTAGACAATTTCTTGCCTAAAAACACAGATCACAGATGATTTCATGCATTGAAATGAGAAAACACTCATATAACACACAAAATAAGCTTCATTTTTGCTTAGAAAACTAAGCTTACTTTTATTACTATTATTATTATTGTTATTATTATTATTATTATTATTGTTATTATTATTATTATTATTATTATTATTATTATAATTGGTATTATTAAAAACCGATTATAACTTTTGTATAGTATTGTTTTTATACCAGTTTTAAAATATGAGTGATTAATTCTAGCCAATTTCTTGCCTAAAAACTATAAAATGGCTTAGATTGCCTAAAATCACAGATCACACATTATCTTTTGCATAGAAATGAGAAAACGCTCATATAACACAAAATAAGCTTCATTTTTGCTTAGAAAACTAAGCTTACTTTTATTACTACTATTATTATTATTTTTATTAATATTATTGCTATTATTATTATTATTATTATTATTATTATTATTATTATTATTATTATTATTAATATTATTATTATAAAAAACCGATTTTAACTTTTGTATAGTAAATGTTTTTATACCAGTTTTAAAATGAGTTATTAATTTTAGACAATTTCTTGCCTAAAAACCCAGATCACAGATGATCTGCATAGAAATGAGAAAACGCTCAGATAACACAAAATAAGCTTCATTTTTGCTTAGAAAACTAAGCTTACTTTTATTACTATTATTATTATTTTTATTATTATTATTATTATTATTATTATTATTGTTATTATTATTGTTAATATAATTATTATTATTATTATTATTATTATTAAAAACCGATTATAACTTTTGTATAGTCAATGTTTTTTTTATACCAGTTTTAAAATGAGTGATTTATTTTAGACAATTTCTTGCCTAAAATCTATAAAATTGCTTAGATTGCCTAAAAACACAGATCACACATGATCTTTTGCATAAAAATGAGAAAACGCTCATGTAACACACAAAATAAGCTTCATTTTTCCTTATTAAAATTATTATTATTATTATTACTATTATTATTATTATTATTATTATTATTATTATTATTATTATTATTATTAACTTTTGTATAGTAAATGTGTTTATACCAGTTTTAAAATGAGTTATTAATTTTAGACAATTTCTTGCCTAAAAACACAGATCACAGATGATTTCCTGCATAGAAATGAGAAAACGCTCATATAACACACAAAATAAGCTTCATTTTTGCTTAGAAAACTAAGCTTACTTTTATTACTATTATTAATTTTATTATTATTATTATTATTATTATTATTATTATTATTGTTATTATTATTATTATTATTATTATTAAAAAATTATATTAAACAGACAGAATACGTCGTATTCTGACACAAAAAAACGAATTACCTTATAGACTTGACGAGAACGGCGTATCTCGGACTCTTATAGGACTCTTATAGGGTCAAAAAGTATCAGTTTGGATTAAAACAAATTATTTTTGTTGACTCTCAGTCTAAATTGTTCATCAGTTCAAACAAAAACGGCTTATTTTAGACGATCATTTGCTTTGAACAAGAAAACTTACATCGAACAGACTAAAAACGTATTAATCTGGCATAAAAGAGCAACTTATGTATCACTTTGGATAAAGGCAGCTAATCCTATTCGTTGCATTGCTTAAAATAGACAAAATTGTTAATAAATCTAACAAAAACGCTGTATTCTAGCACAAAATACTAATTACATTATAGTTTCGACGAGAATAGCTTATTTGGAATGATTCTATGCTTCCAAACGAGTAAATTTTTATTAAACAGATGCCAAACATCATGTTTTGTCCTATAAAGACATTTTATATTGCAGTTTGTATTAAAACAAAATATTTTCGTTGATTCTTTGTTAGAAGCAGCAAACCTAGCATTAAAGAATCTGAAAACTCTGTATTCGGACACAAACCACCGAATTTTGTATCAGTTTAGACAAAAACGGTTGATTTTCGACAATATTTTGCTTTGAACAAGAAAACTTATATCAAACTGACTAAAAACGTCTTATTTTAGCACAAAACAAAAGATCTGCGTTACAGCCTTAACGAGAGCTGTTAATTTCAAACGGTTCTATGCTTTGAAACGAGTAAACTTTCTCTGAACAGAGGAAAAACATCTTATTTCGTCTTTTAAAAACGATTCATGCCACAGTTAGGATAAAAACCAATTATTTTCGTTAATTCATTGTTACAAACAAGAAACCTTACATCAAAGTAACTGAAAACCCCTTATTCAGGCACAGAAATTCGAATTACGTTTCAGTCTGGACAAAAACTGCTTGCTTTAGACGATCCTTTGTTTTGAATACAAAAACTTACATTAAAAAGATTAATTCTTAATTCAGTCTTATTCTGGCTGAAAACTGCAAATTATATATTACTCTAGATAAAAGCAATTTATCCTGATTACTCCTTTACTTAGAATAGAGTAAACTTGTATAAAACTTAATGAAAACTTTAAATTTCGTCTCAAAGAAATAATTTACGTTATAGTTTTGACCAGCACTGTTTATTTCAAACGATTTTATGATTCCGAACTAATGAACTTTTATGGGGCAGATGCAAAACTACATATTACCATATAAAGCGTTGTTTTAAAGCAAGTTATTACCTTTTGCAACAAAAAATTTCACGTCAAAGAAACTGAAAACTTCGTATCCATGCACAAATATCGAATTACGTTTCAGTTTAGGCAAATACAGCTTATTTTAAACGATTCCTTGCTATAAACAAGAAAAATTTTATCAAACATAATGAAAACGTCTTATTCTCGAAAATAAGAGCAAATTATGTATCAGTTTTAACAAAAGCGGATTACACTGTTTGATTCTATGCTTAGAGTAGAGTAAACTACTATAAAACGTAATGAAAACTCTATATTCAAGCTCAAAAAACAAATTACGTTATAGTTTTGACAAATAAAAATTATTTCGGACGATTACATACTCCGAAGTAAGCAAACTTTAATTGAAAAGTGCAAAAGCTAATACTTTGCTTTAAAATAACGATTTATGTGGTAATATGGTATTTTGCATCTGTCCTATAAAAGTTTACTCGTTTCTGTGCCTGAATAAGAGGATTTCAGTTACTTTGATGTAAGGTTTCTTGTTTGTAACAATGAATTAACGAAAATAATTGGTTTTTATCCTAACTGTGGCATGAATCGTTTTTAAAAGGCAAAATAAGATGTTTTTTCTCTGTTCAGTGAAAGTTTACTCGTTTCAAAGCATGGAACCGTTTGAAATTAACAGCTCTCGTTAAGACTATAACGCAAATCTTTTGTTTTGTGCTAAAATAAGACGTTTTTAGTCAGTTTGATATAAGTTTTCTTGTTCAAAGAAAATATTGTCGAAAATCAACCGTTTTTGTCTAAACTGATGCAAAATTCGGTGGTTTGTGTCCGAATACAAAGTTTTCAGATTCTTTAATGTTAGGTTTGCTGCTTCTAACAAAGAATCAACGAAAATATTTTGTTTTAATACAAACTGCAATATAAAATGTCTTTATAGGACAAAACATGATGTTTGGCATCTGTTTAATAAAAATTTTCTCGATTGAAAGCATAGAATCATTCCAAATAAGCTATTCTCGTCGAAACTATAATGTAATTAGTATTTTGTGCTAGAATACAGCGTTTTTGTAAGATTTATTAACAATTTTGTCTATTTTAAGCAATGAAACGAATAGGATTAGCTGCCTTTATTCAAAGTGATACATAAATTGCTCTTTTATGCCAGATTAATACGTTTTTAGTCTGTTCGATGTAAGTTTTCTTGTTCAAAGCAAAAGATCGTCTAAAATAAGCCGTTTTTGTTTGAACTGATGAACAATTCAGACTGAGAGACAACAAAAATAATTTGTTTTAATCCAAACAGATACATTTTGACCCTATAAGAGTCCTATAAGGGTCCGAGAAACGCCGCTCTCGTCAAGTCTATAACGTAATTCGTTTTTTTGTGTCAGAATACGACGTTTTCTGTCTGTTTAATATAATTTTTTAATAATAATAATAATAATAATAATAATAATAATAATAATAATAATAATAATAATAATAATAATAATAATAATAATAATAATAATAATAATAATAATAATAATAATAATAATAATAATAATAATAATAATAGTAATAGTAACCAATGTGATAATAATAATAATAATACTTTTAATAAAGAAAAATGAAGCTTATTTTGTGTTATCTGAGCGTTTTCTCATTTCTATGCAAGAGATCATCTGTGATCTGTGTTTTTAGACAAGAAATTGTCTAAAATTAATAACTCATTTTAAAACTGGTATAAAAACATTTACTATACAAAAGTTATAATCGGTTTTTAATAATAATAATATTAATAATAATAATAGTAATAATAATAATAAAAATAATAGTAATAATAATAATAATAATAAAAATAATAATAATAGTAATAATAAAAGTAAGCTTAGTTTTCTAAGCAAAAATGAAGCTTATTTTGTGTTATATGAGCGTTTTCTCATTTCTATGCAAGAGATCATCTGTGATCTGTGTTTTTAGGCAAGAAATTGTCTAAAATTAATAACTCATTTTAAAACTGGTATAAAAACATTTACTATACAAAAGTTAATAATAATAATAATAATAATAATAATAATAATAATAATAATAAAAATAATAATTTTAATAATAATAATAATAATAATAATAATAATAATAATAGTAATATTAATAAAAGTATTAATAATAATAATACTTTTAATAAGGAAAAATGGAGCTTATTTTGTGTTACATGAGCGTTTTCTCATTTCTATGCAAAAGATCATGTGTGATCTGTGTTTTTAGGCAATCTAAGCCATTTTATAGTTTTTAATATTTAACAAAAATTTGCTTTAAAATAAGATGTTTGAAAAACTGAAATTGAACTAAATTAATTGTGTCTAACACTTTAGTAGAGGAAAAAGGAGACATAAAAGTCACTAAAGTCTTAGAGTTGTCTTTAGTCGTCATATTAATAACAATAACATTTATAATAACAATACTAGTAGTACTAAATTTGCTTATATGCAAGCGCTTAATTAAGGTAACAGTTTTTTTGTTTTTTGCTTATATCTCGAAAACAGTTACTCCTATCAATTTTTGCCATTTCACCAAAATTAAAGGAGATAAAATTTCCTACAAAATAGTTATTTGCATTTTTCATGTAGAACTAACCATAAGCGAGATATAAGTTTGAAAATATCTAATAATTAAAAATGAGTTTTAACAGAAAATGTCTTGTGATTTAAAATACACTTAATTTATTGGGTCCAATACTTAATTAGAAGAAAAAGGACGTGACAGTAAATGCTGCATTACATATTTGTTCAGTAACTGTCGTCGAAGACGAAAATGCAGCATTTACAAACGACTCTAAAAACTTCAGTGACTTTTATGTCTCCTCCTTTTTCCACTACTAAAGTGTTAGACACAATTAATTTAGTTTAATTTCAGTTTTTCAAACATTTTATTTTAAAGCAAATTTTTGTTAAATATTATTTATATCCAACTCTATAACTCGCTTATGGTTGGTCCTACAAGAAAAATGGAAATAACTATTTTGTAGGAAATTTTATCAGCTTTAATTTTGAATAAAAGATAAAAATTGATAGAAGTAACTGTTTTCGAGATATAAGCAAAAAACCAAAGTGAAAACTGTAAGTTACTGAACAAAAATGTGATTTAGTTTTCAATGTTTGAGACGAAGACGAAAATGCAGCATTTACTGTCACCTCCTTTTTCTTCTAATTAAGTATTGGATCCAATAAATTAAGTGTATTTTAAATCACAAAACATTTTTTGTTAAAGCACATTTTTTTTTAATTATTAATTATTTTCAAACTTATATCTCGCTTAGGTTAGTTCTACATGAAAAATGCAAATAACTATTTTTTAGGAAATTTTATCAGCTTTAATTTTGGTGAAAAGGTAAAAATTGATAGGAGTAACTGTTTTCGAGATATAGGCAAAAAACAAAAAAACTGTTACCTTAATTAAGCGCTTGCATATAAACAAATTTAGTACTACTAGTATTGTTATTATTAATGTTATTGTTATTAATGTGACAACTAAAGACAACTCTAAGACTTTATTGACTTTTATGTCTGCTCCTTTTTCCTCTACTAAAGTGTTAGACACAATTAATTTAGTTTAATTTCAGTTTTTCAAACATTTTATTTTAAAGCAAATTGTTGTTAAATATTTATATCTAACTCTATAACTCGCTTATGGTTGGTCTTACAAAAGAAATGCACATAACTATTTTGTAGGAAATTTTATCAGCTTTAATTTTGAAAGAAAGATAAAAATTGATGGGAGTAATTGTTTTCGAGATATAAGCAAAAAACCAAAGTGAAAACTGTTACAGTTACTAAACAAAAATGTAATTCAGTTTTCAATGTTTGAGACGAAGACGAAAATGCATCATTTAAAAACGACTCTGAAGACTTCAGTGACTTTTATGTCACCTCCTTTTTCTTCTAATAAAGTATTGGACCCAATAAATTAAGTGTATTTTAAATCACAAGACATTTTCTGTTAAAGCACTTTTTTTTTAAATATTAATTATTTTCAAACTTATATCTCGCTTATGGTTAGTCCTACATAAAAAATGCAAATAACTATTTTGTAGGAAATTTTATCTGCTTTAATTTTAGTAAAAAGATAAAAATTGATAGGAGTAACTGTTTTCGAAATATAAGCAAGAAACTGTTACCTCAATTAAGCGCTTGCATACAAGCAAATTTAGTACTATTAGTTTTATTATTATTAATGTTATTGTTATTAGTATGACGATTAAAGACGACTCTGAAACCTTTAGTGACTTTTATGTCTCCTCCTTTTTCCTCTACTAAAGTGTTAGACACAATTAATTTAGTTTAATTTCAGTATTTCAAACATTTTATTTTAAAGCAAATTTTTGTTAAATATTATTTATATCCATCTTTATAACTCGCTTATACTTGGTCCTACAAGAAAAATGCAAATAACTATTTTGTTGGAAATTTTATCAGCTTGAATTTTGAAAAAAAGATAAAAATTGATAGGAGTAACTGTTTTCGAGATATAAGCAAAAAACCAATAAGAAAACTGTAACTGTTACTGAACAAAAATGTTATTCAGTTTTCAATGTTTGAGACGTAGACGAAAATGCAGCATTTAAAAACGACTCTGAAGATTTCAGTGACTTTTAAGTCACCTCCTTTTTCTTCTAATAAAGTATTGGACCCAATAAATTAAGTGTATTTTCAATCACAAGACATTTTTTGTTAAAGCACTTTTTTTTAAATATTGATTATTTTCAAACTTATATCTCGCTTATGGGTAGTCCTACATGCAAAATGCAAAAAACTATTTTGTAGAAAATTTTATCAGCTTTAATTTTAGTAAAATGATAAAAATTGATAGGAGTAACTGTTTTCGAGATATAAGCAAGAAACCAAAAAACTGTCACCTTAATTAAGCGTTTGCATACAAGCAAATTTAGTACTATTAGTATTATTATTATTAATGTTATTGTTATTAGTATGACGATTAAAGACGACTCTGAAACCTTTAGTGACTTTTATGTCTCCTCCTTTTTCCTCTACTAAAGTGTTAGACACAATTAATTTAGTTTAATTTCAGTATATCAAACATTTTATTTTAAAGCAAATTTTTGTTAAATATTATTTATATCCATCTTTATAACTCGCTTATACTTGGTCCTGCAAGAAAAATGCAAATAACTATTTTGTAGGAAATTTTATCAGCTTTAATTTTAGTAAAAAGATAAAAATTGATAGGAGTAACTGTTTTCGAGATATAAGCAAGAAACCAAAAAACTGTTACCTTAATAAAACGCTTGCATATAAGCAAATTTAGTACTATTAGTATTATTATTATTAATGTTATTGTTATTAATATGACGACCAAAAACGACTCTGAAGACTTTGGTGACTTTTATGTTTTCTCCTTTTTCCTATACTAAAGTGTTAGACTCAATTAATTTAGTTTAATTTATGTTTTTTAAACATTTTATTTTAAAGCAAATTTTTGTTAAAGATTATTTATATCCAACTCTATAACTCGCTTATGGTTGGTCTTACAAAAGAAATGCATATAACTATTTTGTAGGAAATTTTATCAGCTTTAATTTTGAAAGAAAGATAAAAATTGATAGGAGTAATTGTTTTCGAGATATAAGCAAAAAACCAAAGTGAAAACTGTTACAGTTACTAAACAAAAATGTAATTCAGTTTTCAATGTTTGAGACGAAGACAAAAATGCATCATTTAAAAACGACTCTGAAGACTTCAGTGACTTTTATGTCACCTCCTTTTTCTTCTAATAAAGTATTGGACCCAATAAATTAAGTGTATTTTAAATCACAAGACATTTTCTGTTAAAGCACTTTTTTTTTAAATATTAATTATTTTCAAACTTATATCTCGCTTATGGTTAGTCCTACATAAAAAATGCAAATAACTATTTTGTAGGAAATTTTATCAGCTTTAATTTTAGTAAAAAGATAAAAATTGCTAGGAGTAACTGTTTTCGAAATATAAGCAAGAAACCAAAAAACTGTTACCTTAATTAAGCGCTTGCATATAAGCAAATTTAGTAATATTAGTATTATTATTATTAATGTTATTGTTATTAATATGACGACTAAAAACGACTCTCAAGACTTTGGTGACTTTTATGTCTTCTCCTTTTTCCTCTACTAAAGTGTTAGTCTTAATTAATTTAGTTTAATTTCGGTTTTTCAAACATTTTATTTTAAAGCAAATTTTTGTTAAAGATTATTTATATCCAACTCTATAACTCGCTTATGGTTGGTCCTACAAAAAAATGCAAATAATTATTTTGTAGGAAATTTTATCAGCTTTAATTTTGAAAAAGAGGTAAACATTGATAGAAGTAACTGTTTTCGAGATATAAGCAAGAAACCAAAAAACTGTTACCTTAATTAAGCGTTTGCATTTAAGCAAATTTAGTACTATTAGTATTATTATTATTAATGTTATTGTTATTAATATGACGACTAAAGACGACTCTGAAACATTTAGTGACTTTTATGTCTTCTCCTTTTTCCTCTACTAAAGTGTTAGACACAATTAATTTAGTTTAATTCCGGTTTTTCAAGCATTTTATATTAAAGCAAATTTTTGTTAAATATTATTTATATCCAACTCTATAACTCGTTTATGCTTGGTCCTACAAGAAAAATGCAAATAACTATTTTGTAGGAAATTTTATCAGCTTTAATTTTAGTAAAAAGATAAAAATTGATAGGAGTAACTGTTTTCGAAATATAAGCAAGAAACTGTTACCTTAATTAAGCGTTTGCATATAAGCAAATTTAGTAATATTAGTATTATTATTATTAATGTTATTGTTATTAATATGACGACTAAAAACGACTCTCAAGACTTTGGTGACCTTTATGTCTTTTTCTTTTTCCTCTACTAAAGTGTTAGTCTTAATTAATTTAGTTTAATTTCGGTTTTTCAAACATTTTATTTTAAAGCAAATTTTTGTTAAAGATTATTTATATCCAACTCTATAACGCGCTTATGGTTGGTCCTACAAGAAAAATGCAAATAACTATTTTGTAGGAAATTTTATCAGCTTGAATTTTGAAAAAAAGATAAAAATTGATAGGAGTAACTGTTTTCGAGATATAAGCAAAAAACCAATAAGAAAACTGTAACTGTTACTGAACAAAAATGTAATTCAGTTTTCAATGTTTGAGACAAAGACGAAAATGCAGCATTTAAAATCGACTCTGAAGACTTCAGTGACTTTTAGGTCACCTCCTTTTTCTTCTAATAAAGTATTGGACCCATTAAATTAAGTGTATTTTAAATCACAAGACATTTTCTGTTAAAGTACTTTTTTTTTAAATATTAATTATTTTCAAATTTACATCTCGCTTATGGTTAGTCCTACATGAAAAATGCAAATTACTATTTTGTAGGAAATTTTATCAGCTTTAATTTTAGTAAAAAAATAAAAATTAATAGGAGTAACTGTTTTCGAGATATAAGCAAGAAACCAAAAAACTGTTACCTTAATTAAGCGCTTGCATATAAGCAAATTTAGTACTAAAAACAACTCTGAAGACTTTGGTGACTTTTATGTCTTCTTCTTTTTCCTCTACTAAAGTGTTAGACCCAATTAATTGGGTTTAATATCGGTTTTTCAAACATTTTATTTTAAAGCAATTTTTTGTTAAAGATTATTTATATCCAACTCTATAACTTGCTTATGGTTGGTCCTACAAAAAAATGCAAATAACTATTTTGTAGGAAATTTTATCAGCTTTAATTTTGAAAAAGAGATAAAAATTGATAGAAGTAACTGTTTTCGAGATATAAGCAAGAAACCAAAAAACTGTTACCTTAATTAAGCGTTTGCATTTAAGCAAATTTAGTACTACTAGTATTATTATTATTAATGTTATTGTTATTAATATGACGACTAAAATACGGCTCTGAAACATTTAGTGACTTTTATGTCTTTTCCTTTTTCCTCTACTAAAGTGTTAGACACAATTAATTTAGTTTAATTCCGGTTTTTCAAGCATTTTATTTTAAAGCAAATTTTTGTTAAATATTATTTATATCCAACTCTATAACTCGTTTATGCTTGATCCTACAAGAAAAATGCAAATAACTATTTTGTAAGATATTTTATTAGCTTTAATTTTAGTAAAAAGATAAAAATTGATAGGAGTAACTGTTTTCGAAATATAAGCAAGAAACTGTTACCTTAATTAAGCGCTTGCATATAAGCAAATTTAGTAATATTAGTATTATTATTATTAATGTTATTGTTATTAATATGACGACTAAAAACGACTCTCAAGACTTTGGTGACTTTTATGTCTTCTCCTTTTTCCTCTACTAAAGTGTTAGTCTTAATTAATTTAGTTTAATTTCGGTTTTTCAAACATTTTATTTTAAAGCAAATTTTTGTTAAAGATTATTTATATCCAACTCTATAACGCGCTTATGGTTGGTCCTACAAGAAAAATGCAATTAACTATTTTGTAGGAAATTTTATCAGCTTTAATTTTGAAAAAGAGATAAAAATTGATAGGAGTAACTGTTTTCGAGATATAAGCAAAAAACCAATAAGTAAACTGTAACTGTTACTGAACAAAAATGTAATTCAGTTTTCAATGTTTGAGACAAAGACGAAAATGCAGAATTTAAAATCGACTCTGAAGACTTCAGTGACTTTTATGTCACCTCCTTTTTCTTCTAATAAAGTATTGGACCCATTAAATTAAGTGTATTTTAAATCACAAGACATTTTCTGTTAAAGCACTTTTTTTTTTAAATATTAATTATTTTCAAACTTACATCTCGCTTATGTTTAGTCCTACATGAAAAATGCAAATTACTATTTTGTAGGAAATTTTATCAGCTTTAATTTTAGTAAAAAGATAAAAATTAATAGGAGTAACTGTTTTCGAGATATAAGCAAGAAACCAAAAAACTGTTACCTTAATTAAGCGTTTGCATATAAGCAAATTTAGTACTAAAAACAACTCTGAAGACTTTGGTGACTTTTATGTCTTCTTCTTTTTCCTCTACTAAAGTGTTAGACCCAATTAATTTGGTTTAATATCGGTTTTTCAAACATTTTATTTTAAAGCAAATTTTTGTTAAAGATTATTTATATCCAACTCTATAACTCGCTTATGGTTGGTCCTACAAAAAAATGCAAATAACTATTTTGTAGGAAATTTTATCAGCTTTAATTTTGAAAAAGAGATAAAAATTGATAGGAGTAACTGTTTTCGAGATATAAGCAAGAAACCAAAAAACTGTTATCTTAATTAAGCCTTTGCATATAAGCAAATTTAGTACTATTAGTATTATTATTATTAATGTGATTGTTATTAATATGACGACTAAAGACGACTCTGAAACATTTAGTGACTTTTATGTCTTCTCCTTTTTCCTCTACTAAAGTGTTAGACACAATTAATTTAGTTTAATTCCGGTTTTTCAAGCATTTTATTTTAAAGCAAATTTTTGTTAAATATTATTTATATCCAACTCTATAACTCGTTTATGCTTGGTCCTACAAGAAAAATGTAAATAACTATTTTGTTGGAAATTTTATCAGCTTTAATTTAGGAAAAAAGATAAAATTTGATAGGAGTAACTGTTTTCGAGATATAAGCAAAAAATCAATAAGAAAACTGTAACTGTTACTGAACAAAAATGTAATTCAGTTTTCAATGTTTGAGACGAAGATGAAAATGCAGCGTTTACTGTCACCTCCTTTTTCTTCTAATTAAGTATTGGACCCAATAAATTAAGTGTATTTTAAATCACAAGACATTTTCTGTTAAAACACATTTTTTTTTAATTATTAATTATTTTCAAACTTATATCTCGCTTATGGTTAGTTCTACATGAAAAATGCAAATAACTATTTTGTAGGAAATTTTATCACCTTTAATTTTGGTGAAAAGTTAAAAATTGATAGAAGTAACTGTTTTCGAGATATAAGCAAAAAACAAAAAACTGTTACCTTAATTAAGCGCTTGCATATAAGCAAATTTAGTACTACTAGTATTGTTATTATAAATGTTATTGTTATTAATATGACGACTAAAGACAACTCTAAGACTTTAGTGACTTTTATGTCTCCTTTTTCCTTTACTAAAGTGTTAATTTAGTTTAATTTCAGTTTTTCAAACATTTTAATTTAAAGCAAATTTTTGTTAAATTTTAAAAACTATAAAATGGCTTAGATTGCCTAAAAACACAGATCACACATGATCTTTTGCATTGAAATGAGAAAACGCTCATCTAACACAAAATAAGCTTCATTTTTGCTTAGAAAACTAAGCTTACTTTTATTACTACTATTATTATTACTTTTATTATTATTACTATTATTTTTATTATTATTATTACTATTATTATTATTATTATTATTATTATTATTATTATTATTATTATTAATATTATTATTATTAAAAACCGATTATAACTTTTGTATAGTAAATGTTTTTATACCAGTTTTAAAATGAGTTATTAATTTTAGACAATTTCTTGCCTAAAAACACAGATCACAGATGATCTCTTGCATAGAAATGAGAAAACGCTCATATAACACAAAATAAGCTTCATTTTTGCTTAGAAAACTAAGCTTACTTTTATTACTACTATCATTATTATTTTTATTATTATTATTATTATTATTATTATTTTTATTATTATTACTATTATTATTATTATTATTATTATTATTTTTATTAATATTATTATTATTAAAAACCGAATATAACTTTTGTATAGTAAATGTTTTTATACCAGTTTTAAAATGAGTTATTAATTTTAGACAATTTCTTGCCTAAAAACACAGATCACAGATGATCTCTTGCATAGAAATGAGAAAACGCTCATATAACACAAAATAAGCTTCATTTTTGCTTAGAAAACTAAGCTTACTTTTATTACTACTATTATTATTATTTTTATTATTATTATTATTACTATTATTTTTATTATTATTACTATTATTATTATTATTATTATTATTATTATTATTATTATTATTATTATTATTATTAATATTATTATTATTAAAAACCGATTATAACTTTTGTATAGTAAATGTTTTTATACCAGTTTTAAAATGAGTTATTAATTTTAGACAATTTCTTGCCTAAAAACACAGATCACAGATGATCTCTTGCATAGAAATGAGAAAACGCTCATATAACACAAAATAAGCTTAATTTTTGCTTAGAAAACTAAGCTTACTTTTATTACTACTATTATTATTATTTTTATTATTATTATTATTATTATTATTACTATTATTTTTAATATTATAATTACTATTATTATTATTATTATTATTATTATTAATATTATTATTATTAAAACCGATTATAACTTTTGTATAGTAAATGTTTTTATACCAGTTTTAAAATGAGTAATTTACTTTAGACAATTTTTTGCCTAAAAACTATAAAATGGCTTAGATTGCCTAAAAACACAGATCACACATGATCTTTTGCATAGAAATGAGAAAACGCTCATGTAACACACAAAATAAGCTTCATTTTTCCTTAATAAAAGTATTAATATTATTATTACTTTTGTTACTATTACTATTATTATTATTATTATTATTATTATTATTATTATTATTATTATTATTGTCATTATTATTATTATTATTATTATTATTATTATTATTATTATTATTATTATTAATATTATTATTATTAAAAACCGATTATAACTTTTGTATAGTAAATGTTTTTATACCAGTTTTAAAATGAGTTATTAATTTTAGACAATTTCTTGCCTAAAAACACAGATCACAGATGATCTCTTGCATTGAAATGAGAAAACGCTCATATAACACAAAATAAGCTTCATTTTTGCTTAGAAAACTAAGCTTACTTTTATTACTACTATTATTATTATTTTTATTATTATTATTATTACTATTATTTTTATTATTATTATTATTATTATTATTATTATTATTATTATTATTATTATTATTATTATTAATATTATTATTATTAAAAACCGATTATAACTTTTGTATAGTAAATGTTTTTATACCAGTTTTAAAATGAGTTATTAATTTTAGACAATTTCTTGCCTAAAAACACAGATCACAGATGATCTCTTGCATAGAAATGAGAAAACGCTCATATAACACAAAATAAGCTTCATTTTTGCTTAGAAAACTAAGCTTACTTTTATTACTACTATTATTATTATTTTTATTATTATTATTATTATTATTACTATTATTTTTATTATTATAATTACTATTATTATTATTATTTTTATTATTATTATTAATATTATTATTATTAAAACCGATTATAACTTTTGTATAGTAAATGTTTTTATACCAGTTTTAAAATGAGTGATTTACTTTAGACAATTTTTTGCCTAAAAACTATAAAATGGCTTAGATTGCCTAAAAACACAGATCACACATGATCTTTTGCATAGAAATGAGAAAACGCTCATGTAACACACAAAATAAGCTTCAGTTTTCCTTAATAAAAGTATTAATATTATTATTACTTTTGTTACTATTACTATTATTATTATTATTATTATTATTATTATTATTGTCATTATTATTATTATTATTATTAAAAAATTATATTAAACAGGCAGAAAACGTCGTATTCTCACACAAAAATACGAATTACGTTATAGACTTGACGAGATCGGCGTATCTCGGACTCTTATAGGACTCTTATAGGGTCAAAAAGTATCAGTTTGGATTAAAAAAAATTATTTTTGTTGACTCTCAGTCTGAATTGTTTATCAGTTCAAACAAAAACGGCTTATTTTAGACGATCTTTTGCTTTGAACAAGAAAACTTTTATCGAACAGACTAAAAACGTATTAATCTGGCATAAAAGAGCAATTTATGTATCACTTTGGATAAAGGCAGCTAATCCTATTCGTTTCATTGCTTAAAATAGACAAAATTGTTAATAAATCTAACAAAAACGCTGTATTCTAGCACAAAATACTAATTACATTATAGTTTCGACGAGAATAGCTTATTTGGAATGATTCTATGCTTCCAAACGAGTAAATTTTTATTAAACCGAAGCCAAACATCATGTTTTGTCCTTTAAAGACATTTTATATTGCAGTTTGTATTAAAACAAAATATTTTCGTTGATTCTTTGTTAGAAGCAGCAAACCTAACATTAAAGAATCTGAAAACTTTGTATTCGGACACAAACCACCGAATTTTGTATCAGTTTAGACAAAAACGGTTGATTTTCGACAATATTTTGCTTTGAACAAGAAAACTTATATCAAACTGACTAAAAACGTCTTATTTTAGCACAAAACAAAAGATCTGCGTTATAGTCTTAACGAGAGCTGTTAATTTCAAACAGTTCTATGCTTTGAAACGAGTAAACTTTCACTGAACAGAGGAAAAACATCTTATTTCGCCTTTTAAAAACGATTCATGCCACAGTTAGAATGAAAACCAATTATTTTCGTTAATTCATTGTTACAAACAAGAAACCTTACATCAAAGTAACTGAAAACCCCTTATTCAGGCACAAAAATTCGAATTACGTTTCAGTCTGGACAAAAACTGCTTACTTTAGACGATCCTTTGTTTTGAATACAAAAACTTACATTAAAAAGATTAAAACGTCTTATTCTGGCTGAAAACTGCAAATTATGTATTACTTTGAATAAAAGCAGTTTATCCTGATTACTCCTTTGCTTAGAATAGAGCAAACTTGTATAAAACTTAACGAAAACTTTAAATTTCGTCTCAAAGAAATAATCTACGTTATAGTTTTGACCAGAACTGTTAATTTCAAACGATTTTATGCCCCCAAACGAGAAAACTTTCACTAAACAGATGCCAAACGTCTTAGTTCGTTTTATAAAAACGACATGTTACAGTTTAAACAAAAACAAATTATTTTCGTTGTTGTGTCAAAATAATTTATTTCGAATGATTCAATGGAGCGAAACGAGTAAACTTTTATAGGACAGATGCAAAATACCATATTACCACATAAATCGTTATTTTAAAGCAAAGTATTAGCTTTTGCACTTGTTCAATTAAAGTTTGCTTACTTCGAAGTATGTAATCGTCCGAAATAGTTTTTTTTTTTGTCAAAACTATAACGTAATTTGTTCTTTTGAGCCTGAATATAGAGTTTTCATTACGTTTTATAGTAGTTTACTCTACTCTAAGCATAGAATCAAACGGAGTAATCCGCTTTTGTTAAAGCTGATACATAATATGCTCTTATTTTCGAGAATAAGACGTTTTCAATATGTTTGATAAAATTTTTTTTGTTTATAGCAAGAAATCGTTTAAAATAATCTGTATTTGCCTAAACTGATACGTAATTCGATATTTGTGCATGGATACGAAGTTTTCAGTTTCTTTGACGTGAAATTTCTTGTTGCAAAAGGTAATAATTTGCTTTAAAACAACGCTTTATATGGTAATATGTGGTTTTGCATCTGCCCCATAAAAGTTCATTAGTTTCGAATCATAAAATCGTTTGAAATAAACAGTGCTGGTCAAAACTATAACGTAATTTATTTCTTTGAGACGAAATTTAAAGTTTTCATTAAGTTTTATACAAGTTTACTCTATTCTAAGTAAAGGAGTAATCAGGATAAATTGCTTTTATCTAGAGTAATATATAATTTGCAGTTTTCAGCCAGAATAAGACTGAATTAAGAATTAATCTTTTTAATGTAAGTTTTTGTATTCAAAACAAAGGATCGTCTAAAGCAAGCAGTTTTTGTCCAGACTGAAACGTAATTCGAATTTCTGTGCCTGAATAAGGGGTTTTCAGTTACTTTGATGTAAGATTTCTTGTTTGTAACAATGAATTAACGAAAATAATTGGTTTTTATCCAAACTGTGGCATGAATCGTTTTTAAAAGGCGAAATAAGATGTTTTTCCTCTGTTCAGTGAAAGTTTACTCGTTTCAAAGCATAGAACCGTTTGAAATTAACAGCTCTCGTTAAGATTATAAAGCAAATCTTTTGTTTTGTGCTAAAACAAGACGATTTTAGTTAGTTTGATAAAAGTTTTCTTGTTCAAAGCAAAATATTGTCGAAAATCAACCATTTTTGTCTAAACTGATACAAAATTCGGTAGTTTGTGTCCGAATACAAAGTTTTCAGATTCTTAAATGTTAGGTTTGCTGCTTCTAACAAAGGATCAACGAAAATATTTTGTTTTAATACAAACTGCAATATAAAATGTCTTTACAGAACAAAACATGATGTTTGGCATCTGTTTAATAAAAATTTACTCGTTTGGAAACATAGAATCATTCCAAATAAGCTATTCTCGTCGAAACTATAATGTAATTAGTATTTGGTGCTAGAATACAGCGTTTTTGTTAGATTTATTAACAATTTTGTCTATTTTAAGCAATGAAACGAATAGGATTAGCTGCCTTTATCCAAAGTGATACATAAATTGCTCTTTTATGCCAGATTAAAACGTTTTTAGTCTGTTCGATGTAAGTTTTCTTGTTCAAAGCAAAAGATCGTCTAAAATAAGCCGTTTTTGTTTGAACTGATGAACAATTCAGCCTGAGAGTCAACAAAAATAATTTGTTTTAATCCTAACTGATACTTTTTGACCCTATAAGAGTCCTATAAGAGTCCGAGATACGCCGTTCTCGTCAAGTCTATAACGTAATTCGTTTTTTTGTGTCAGAATACGACGTTTTCTGTCTGTTTAATATAAGTTTTTAATAATAATAATAATAATAACAATAATAATAATAATAATAATAATAATAATAGTAATAATAATAATAATAATAATAATAATAAAAATAATAATAGTAATAAAAGTAAGCTTAGTTTTCTAAGCAAAAATGAAGCTTATTTTGTGTGTTATATGAGCGTTTTCTCATTTCTATGCAAGAAATCATCTAAAATTAATAACATTTTAAAACTGGTATAAAAACATTTACTATGCAAAAGTTAATAATGATAATAATAATAATAATAATAATAATAATAATAATAATAATAATAATAATAATAATAATAATATTAGTAATAATAAAAATAATATTAATATTAATAATAATAATAATAATAGTAATAAAAATAATAATAATAGTAATAAAAGTAAGCTTAGTTTTCTAAGCAAAAATGAAGCTTATTTTGTGTGTTATATGAGCGTTTTCTCATTTCTATGCAAGAGATCATCTGTGATGTGTTTTTAGGCAAGAAATTGAATAAAATTAATAACTCATTTTAAAACTGGTATAAAAACATTTACTATACAAAAGTTATAATCGGTTTTTAATAATAATAATATTAATAATAATAATAAAAATAATAGTAATAATAATAATAATAATAAAAATAATAATAATAATAGTAGTAATAAAAGTAAGCTTAGTTTTCTAAGCAAAAATAAAGCTTATTTTGTGTTATATGAACGTCTTCTCATTTCTATTCAAGAGATCATCTGTGATCTGTGTTTTTAGGCAATCTAAGCCATTTTATAGTTTTTAGGCAAGAAATTGGCTGAAATTAATCACTCATTTTAAAACTGGTATAAAAACAATACTATACAAAAGTTATAATCGGTTTTTAATAATAATAATATTAATAATAATAATAATAATAATAATAATAATAATAATAATAATAATAATAATAGTAATAATAATAATAAAAATAATAGTAATACTAATAATAATAATAAAAATAATAATAATAATAATAAACTGTGGCATGAATCGTTTTTAAAAGGCGAAATAAGATGTTTTTCCTCTGTTCAGTGAAAGTTTACTCGTTTCAAAGCATAGAACCGTTTGAAATTAACAGCTCTCGTTAAGACTATAAAGCAAATCTTTTGTTTTGTGCTAAAATAAGACGTTTTTAGTCAGTTTGATATAAGTTTTCTTGTTCAAAGCAAAATATTGTCGAAAATCAACCGTTTTTGTCTAAACTGATACAAAATTCGGTGGTTTGTGTCCGAATACAAAGTTTTCAGATTCTTTAATGTTAGGTTTGCTGCTTCTAACAAAGAATCAACGAAAATATTTTGTTTTAATACAAACTGCAATATAAAATGTCTTTATAGGACAAAACATGATGTTTGGCATCTGTTTAATAAAAATTTACTCGTTTGGAAGCATAGAACCATTCCAAATAAGCTATTCTCGTCGAAACTATAATGTAATTAGTATTTGGTGCTAGAATACAGGCTTTTTGTTAGATTTATCAACAATTTTGTCTATTTTAAGCAATGAAACGAATAGGATTAGCTGCCTTTATCCAAAGTGATACATAAATTGCTCTTTTATGCCAGATTAATACGTTTTTAGTCTGTTCGATGTAAGTTTTCTTGTTCAAAGCAAAAGATCGTCTAAAATAAGCCGTTTTTGTTTGAACTGATGAACAATTCAGACTGAGAGTCAACAAAAATAATTTGTTTTAATCCAAACTGATACTTTTTGACCCTATAAGAGTCCTATAAGAGTCCGAGATACGCCGTTCTCGTCAAGTCTATAACGTAATTCGTTTTTTGTGTCAGAATACGACGTTTTCTATCTGTTTAATATAAGTTTTTAATAATAATAATAATAACAATAATAATAATAATAATAATAATAAAAATAATAGAAATAATAATAATAATAATAATAATAATAATAATAATAATAATAATAATAATAATAATAATAATAAAAATAGTAATAATAATAATAATAATAATAATAATAATAATAATAATAATAATAATAATAATAGTAATAAAAGTAAGCTTAGTTTTCTAAGCAAAAATGAAGTTTATTTTGTGTGTTATATGAGCGTTTTCTCATTACTATGCAAGAAATCATCTGTGATGTGTTTTTAGGCAAGAAATTGTCTAAAATTAATAACCCATTTTAAAACTGGTATAAAAACATTTACTATACAAAAGTTAATATTAATAATAATAATAATAATAATAATAATAATGGTAATAGTAACAAAAGAAATAAAAATAATAATACTTTTAATAGGAAAAATGAAGCTTATTTTGTGTTACATGAGCGTAATATTAATAATAATAATTATAATAATAAAAATAATAATAATAGTAATAAAAGTAAGCTTAGTTTTCTAAGCAAAAATGAAGCTTATTTTGTGTGTTATATGATCGTTTTCTCATTTCTATGCAAGAGATCATCTGTGATGTGTTTTTAGGCAAGAAATTGAATAAAATTAATAACTCATTTTAAAACTGGTATAAAAACATTTACTATACAAAAGTTATAATCGGTTTCTAATAATAATAATATTAATAATAATAATAATAATAATAATAAAAATAATAGTAGTAATAAAAGTAAGCTTAGTTTTCTAAGCAAAAATAAAGCTTATTTTGTGTTATATGAGCGTTTTCTCATTTCTATTCAAGAGATCATCTGTGATCTGTGTTTTTAGGCAAGAGATTGTCTAAAATTAATAACTCATTTTAAAACTGGTATAAAAACATTTACTATACAAAAGTTATAATCGGTTTTTAATAATAATAATATTAATAATAATAATAATAATAATAATAATAACAATAATAGTAATAATAATAATAATATTAATAACAATAATAATGTTAATTATAATAATAACAATAATAACAATAGTAATTATTTTCAAACTTATATCTCGCTTATGGTTAGTCCTACATGAAAAATGCAAATAAATATTTTTTAATTTATTCGGTCCAATACTTTATTAAAAGAAAAAGAAGATGACATAAAAGTAAAAATGCTGCATTTTCGTCTTCGTCTATTATTATTATTATTATTATTATTATTATTATTATTATTATTATTATTATTAAAAACCGATTATAACTTTTGTATAGTATTGTTTTTATACCAGTTTTAAAATGAGTGATTAATTTTAGCCAATTTCTTGCCTAAAAACTATAAAATGGCTTAGATTGCCTAAAAACACAGATCACACATGATCTTTTGCATAGAAATGAGAAAACGCTCATGTAACACACAAAATAAACTTTATTTTTCCTTATTAAAAGTATTATTATTATTATTACTTTTATTACTATTAAAGCAAATTTTTGTTAAAGATTATTTATATCCAACTCAATAACTCGCTTATGGTTGGTCTTATAAAAGAAATGCAAATAACTCTTTTGTAGGAAATTTTATCAGCTTTAATTTTGAAAGAAAAATAAAAATTGATAAAAGTAACTGTTTTCGAGATATAAGCAAAAAACCAAAGTGAAAACTGTTACAGTTACTGAACAAAAATGTAATTCAGTTTTCAATGTTTGAGACGAATACGAAAATGCAGCATTTAATATCGACTCTGAAGACTTCAGCGACTTTTATGTTACCTCCTTTTTCTTCTAATAAAGTATTGGACCCAATAAATTAAGTGTATTTTAAATCACAAGGCATTTTCTGTTAAAGCACTTTTTTTTTAAATATTAATAATTTTTAAACTTATATCTCGCTTATGGTTAGTCTTACATGAAAAATTCAAATAACTATTTTGTAGGAAATTTTATCAGCTTTAATGTTTGTAAAAAAATAAAAATTGATATAAGTAACTGTTTTTGAGATATAAGCAAGAAACCAAAAAACTGTTACCTTAACTAAGCGTTTGCATGTAAGCAAATTTAGTACTATTAGTATTGTTATTATTAATGTTATTGTTATTAATATGACGATTAAAGACGACTCTGAAACCTTTAGTGACTTTTATGTCTTCTCCTTTTTCCTCTACTAAAGTGTTAGACACAATTAATTTAGTTTAATTTTAGTTTTTCAAACATTTTATTTTAAAGCAAGTTTTTGTTAAATATTATTTATATCCAACTCTATAACTCGCTTATGGTTGGTCCTACAAGAAAAATGCAAATAACTATTTTGTAGGAAATTTTATCAGCTTTAATTTTAAAAGAAAGATAAAAATTGATAGAAGTAACTGTTTTCGAGATATAAGCAAAAAACCAATATGAAAACTGTAACTGTTACTGAACAAAAATGTAATTCAGTTTTCAATGTTTGAGACGAAGACGAAAATGCAGCATTTAAAATCGACTCTGAAGACTTCAGCGACTTTTATGTTACCTCCTTTTTCTTCTAATAAAGTATTGGACCCAATAAATTAAGTGTATTTTAAATCACAAGGCATTTTCTGTTAAAGCACTTTTTTTTTAAATATTAATAATTTTTAAACTTATATCTCGCTTATGGTTAGTCTTACATGAAAAATTCAAATAACTATTTTGTAGGAAATTTTATCAGCTTTAATGTTTGTAAAAAAATAAAAATTGATATAAGTAACTGTTTTTGAGATATAAGCAAGAAACCAAAAAACTGTTACCTTAACTAAGCGTTTGCATGTAAGCAAATTTAGTACTATTAGTATTGTTATTATTAATGTTATTGTTATTAATATGACGATTAAAGACGACTCTGAAACCTTTAGTGACTTTTATGTCTTCTCCTTTTTCCTCTACTAAAGTGTTAGACACAATTAATTTAGTTTAATTTTAGTTTTTCAAACATTTTATTTTAAAGCAAGTTTTTGTTAAATATTATTTATATCCAACTCTATAACTCGCTTATGGTTGGTCCTACAAGAAAAATGCAAATAACTATTTTGTAGGAAATTTTATCAGCTTTAATTTTAAAAGAAAGATAAAAATTGATAGAAGTAACTGTTTTCGAGATATAAGCAAAAAACCAATATGAAAACTGTAACTGTTACTGAACAAAAATGTAATTCAGTTTTCAATGTTTGAGACGAAGACGAAAATGCAGCATTTAAAATCGACTCTGAAGACTTCAGTGACTTATATGTCACCTCCATTTTCTTCTAATAAAGTATTGGACCTAATAAATTAAGTGTATTTTAAATCACTAAACATTTTCTGTTAAAGCACTTTTTTTTAAATATTAATTATTTTCAAACTTATATCTCGCTTATAGTTGGTCCTACAAGAAAAATGCAAATAACTATTTTGTAGGAAATTTTATCAGCTTTAATTTTAAAAAAAAGATAAAAACTGATAGGAGTAACTGTTTTCGAGATATAAGCAAAAATCCAATAAGAAAACTGTAACTGTTACTGAACAAAAATGTAATTCAGTTTTCAATGTTTGAGACGAAGACGAAAATGCAGCATTTAAAATCGACTCTGAAGACTTCAGTGACTTATATGTCACCTCCTTTTTCTTCTAATAAAGTATTGGACCTAATAAATTAAGTGTATTTTAAATCACAAAATATTTTCTGTTAAAGCACTTTTTTTTTAAATATTAATTATTTTCAAACTTATATCTCGCTTATGGTTAGTCCTACATGAAAAATGCAAATAACTATTTTGTAGGAAATTTTATCAGCTTTAATTTTAGTAAAAAGATAAAAATTGATAGGAGTAACTGTTTTCGAGATATAAGCAAGAAACTGTTGCCTTAATTAAGCGCTTGCATATAAGCAAATTTAGTACTATTAGTATTATTATTATTAATGTTATTGTTATTAATATGACGACTAAAAACGACTCTCAAGACTTTGGTGACTTTTATGTCTTCTACTTTTTCCTCCACTAAAGTGTTAGTCTTAATTAATTTAGTTTAATTTTAGTTTTTCAAACATTTTATTTTAATGCAAATTTTTGTTAAATATTATTTATATCCATCTCTATAACTCGCTTATGTTTGGTCCTACAAGAAAAATGCAAATAACTATTTTGTTGGAAATTTTACCAGCTTTAATTTTGAAAGAAAGATAAAATTTGATAGGTGTAACGGTTTTCGAGACATAAGCAAAAAACCAATAAGAAAACTGTAACTGTTACTGAACAAAAATGTAATTCAGTTTTCAATGTTTGAGACGAAAACGAAAATGCAGCATTTAAAAACGACTCTGAAGACTTTAGTGACTTTTATGTCTTCTCCTTTTTCCTATACTAAAGTGTTAGACTCAATTAATTTAGTTTAATTTCGGTTTTTCAAACATTTTATTTTAAAGCAAATTTTTGTTAAATATTATTTATGTCCAACTCTATAACTCGTTTATGCTTGGTCCTACAAGAAAAATGTAAATAACTATTTTGATGGAAATTTTATCAGCTTTAATTTTGGATGAAAGATAAAATTTGATAGGAGTAACTGTTTTCGAGATATAAGCAAAAAACCAAAGTGAAAACTGTTACAGTTACTGAACAAAAATGTAATTTAGTTTTCAATATTTGAGACGAAGACGTAAATGCAGCATTAAAAACGACTCTGAAGACTTCAGCGACTTTTATGTCACCTCCTTTTTTTTCTAATAAAGTATTGGACCCAATAAATTAAGTGTATTTTAAATCACAAGACATTTTCTGTTAATGCACTTTTTTTTAAATATTAATAATTTTTAAATTTATATCTCGCTTATGGTTAGTCCTACACGAAAAATGCAAATAACTATTTTGTAGGAAATTTTATTTTAATTTTAGTAAAAAGATAAAAATTGATAGAAGTAACTGTTTTCGAGACATAAGCAAGAAACCAAATAACTGTTACCTTAATTAAGCGCTTGCATATAAGCAAACTTAGTACTATTAGTATTATTATTATTAATGTTATTGTTATTAATATGATGACTAAAAACGACTCTCAGGACTTTGGTGACTATTATGTCTTCTCCTTTTTCCTCTACTAAAGTGTTAATCTTAATTAATTTAGTTTAATTTCGGTTTTTCAAACATTTTATTTTAAAGCAAATTTTTGTTAGAGATTATTTATATCCAACTCTATAACTCGCTTATGGTTGGTCCTACAAGAAAAATGCAAATAACTATTTTGTAGGAAATTTTATCAGCTTTGGTGAATTTTACGTCTCCTCCTTTTTCCTCTACTAAAGCGTTAGACCCAATTAATTTATATAGAGTTGGATATAAATAATCATTAACAAAAATTTGCTTTAAAATAAAATGTATGAAAAACTGAAATTAAACTAAATTAATTGGGTCTAACATTTTAGTAGAGGAAAAAGGAGGAGACATAAAAGTCACTAAAGTCTTAGAGTTGTCTTTGGTCGTCACATTAATAACAATAACATTTATAATAACAATACTAGTAGTACTAAATTTGCTTATATGCAAGCGCTTATTTAAGGTAACAATTTTTTTGGTTTTTTGCTTATATCTCGAAAACATTTACTCCAAACAATTTTTATTTTTTACTAAAATTAAAGCTGAAAAAATTTCCTACAAATCGTTATTTGCATTTTTCATGTAGGACTTATTATAGCGAAATATAAGTTTGAAAATAATTATTAATTAAAAAAAATGTGCTTTAACAGAAAATGTCTTGTGATTTAAAATACACTTAATTTATTGGGTCCAACACTTTATTAGAAGAAAAAGGAGGAGATATAAAAGTCACTGAAGCCTTCAGAGTCGTTATTAAATTCTGCATTTTCGTCTTCGTCTCAAACATTGAAAACTGAATTATATTTTTGTTCAGTAACAGTTACAGTTTTCTTATTGGTTTTTTGCTTATATCTCGAAAACAGTTACTCCTATCAATTTTTATTTACTTTTCAAAATTCAAGCTGATAAAATTTCCTACATAAATAGTTATTTGCATTTTTCTTGTAGGACCAACCATAAGCGAGTTATAGAGTTGGATGTAAATAATCTTTAACAAAAATTTGCTTTAAAATAAAATGTTTGAAAAACCGAAATTAAACTAAATTAATTAAGACTAACACTTTAGTAGAGGAAAAAGGAGAAGACATAAAAGTCACCAAAGTCTTGAGAGTCGTTTTTAGTCGTCATATTAATAACAATAACATAAATAATAATAATACTAATATTACTAAATTTTCTTATATGCAAGCGCTTAATTAAGGTAACAGTTTCTTGCTTATATTTCGAAAACAGTTACTCCTATCAATTTTTATCTTTTTACTAAAATTAAAGCAGATAAAATTTCCTACAAAATAGTTATTTGCATTTTTTATGTAGGACTAACCATAAGCGAGATATAAGTTTAAAAATTATTAATATTTAAAAAAAAGTGCATTAACAGAAAATGTCTTGTGATTTAAAATACACTTAATTTATTGGGTCCAATACTTTATTAGAAGAAAAAGTCTTCAGAGTCGTTTTTAAATGATGCATTTTCGTCTTCGTCTCAAACATTGAAAACTGAATTACATTAAAAATGTATTATCAGCTTTAATTTTAGTAAAAAGATAAAAATTGATAGGAGTAACTGTTTTCGAGATATAAGCAAGAAACCAAAAAACTGTCACCTTAATTAAGCGTTTGCATACAAGCAAATTTAGTACTATTAGTATTATTATTATTAAGGTTATTGTTATTAGTATGACGATTAAAGACGACTCTGAAACCTTTAGTGACTTTTATGTCTTCTCCTTTTTCCTCTACTAAAGTGTTAAACACAATTTATTTAGTTTAATTTCAGTATTTCAAACATTTTATTTTAAAGCAAATTTTTGTTAAATATTATTTATATCCATCTTTATAACTCGCTTATACTTGGTCCTACAAGAAAAATGCAAATAACTATTGTGTAGGAAATTTTATCAGCTTTAATTTTAGTAAAAAGATAAAAATTGATAGGAGTAACTGTTTTCAAACATTTTATTTTAAAGCAAATTTTTGTTAAATATTATTTATATCCAACTCTATAACTCGCTTATGGTTGGTCTTACAAAAGAAATGCAAATAACTATTTTGTAGGAAATTTTATTAGCTTTAATTTTGAAGGATAGATAAAAATTGATAGGAGTAATTGTTTTCGAGATATAAGCAAATAACCAAAGTGAAAACTGTTACAGTTACTGAACAAATCAGTTTGGATTAAAACAAATTATTTTTGTTGACTCTCAGTCTAAATTGTTCATCAGTTTAAACAAAAACGGCTTATTTTAGACGATTTTTTGCTTTGAACAAGAAAACTTACATCGAACAGACTAAAAACGTATTAATCTGGCATAAAAAAGCAATTTATGTATCACTTTGGATAAAGGCAGCTAATCCTATTCGTTTCATTGCTTAAAATAGACAAAATTGTTAATAAATCATAACAAAAACGCTGTATTCTAGCACCAAATACTAATTACATTATAGTTTCGACGAGAATAGCTAATTTGGAATGATTCTATGCTTCCAAACGAGTAAATTTTTATTAAACATAAAGACATTTTATATTGCAGTTTGTATTAAAACAAAATATTTTCGTTGATCCTTTGTTAGATGCAGCAAACCTAACATTTAAGAATCTGAAAACTTTGTATTCGGACACAAACCACCGAATTTTGTATCAGTTTAGACAAAAACGGTTGATTTTCGACAATATTTTGCTTTGAACAAGAAAACTTACATCGAACAGACTAAAAACGTATTAATCTGGCATAAAAGAGCAATTTATGTATCACTTTGAATAAAGGCAGCTAATTCTATTCGTTTTATTGCTTAAAATAGACAAAATTGTTAATAAATCTAACAAAAACGCTGTATTCTAGCACAAAATACTAATTACATTATAGTTTCGACGAGAATAGCTTATTTGGAATGATTCTATGCTTCCAAACGAGTGAATTTTTATTAAACAGATGCCAAACATCATGTTTTGTCCAATAAAGACATTTTATATTGCAGTTTGTATTAAAACAAAATATTTTCGTTGATTCTTTGTTAGAAGCAGCAAACCTAGCATTAAAGAATCTGAAAACTTTGTATTCGGACACAAACCACCGAATTTTGTATCAGTTTAGACAAAAACGGTTGATTTTCGACAATATTTTGCTTTGAACAAGAAAACTTATATCAAACTGACTAAAAACGTCTTATTTTAGCACAAAACAAAAGATCTGCGTTACAGCCTTAACGAGAGCTGTTAATTTCAAACGGTTCTATGCTTTGAAACGAGTAAACTTTCTCTGAACAGAGGAAAAACATCTTATTTCGTCTTTTAAAAACGATTCATGCCACAGTTAGGATAAAAACCAATTATTTTCGTTAATTCATTGTTACAAACAAGAAACCTTACATCAAAGTAACTAAAAACCCCTTATTCAGGCACAGAAATTCGAATTACGTTTCAGTCTGGAAAAAAACTGCTTGCTTTAGACGATCCTTTGTTTTGAATACAAAAACTTACATTAAAAAGATTAATTTTTAATTCAGTCTTATTCTGGCTGAAAACTGCAAATTATATATTACTCTAGATAAAAGCAATTTATCCTGATTACTCCTTTACTTAGAATAGAGTAAACTTGTATAAAACTTAATGAAAACTTTAAATTTCGTCTCAAAGAAATAATTTACGTTATAGTTTTGACCAGCACTGTTTATTTCAAACGATTTTATGATTCCAAACTAATGAACTTTTATGGGGCAGATGCAAAACCACATATTACCATATAAAGCGTTGTTTTAAAGCAAGTTATTACCTTTTGCAACAAGAAATTTCACGTCAAAGAAACTGAAAACTTCGTATCCATGCACAAATATCGAATTACGTTTCAGTTTAGGCAAATACAGCTTATTTTAAACGATTCTTTGCTATAAACAAGAAAAATTTTATCAAACATATTGAAAACGTCTTATTCTCGAAAATAAGAGCAAATTATGTATCAGTTTTAACAAAAGCGGATTACACTGTTTGATTCTATGCTTAGAGTAGAGTAAACTACTATAAAACGTAATGAAAACTCTATATTCAAGCTCAAAAAACAAATTACGTTATAGTTTTGACAAAAAAAAATTATTTCGGACGATTACATACTCCGAAGTAAGCAAACTTTAATTGAACAAGTGCAAAAGCTAATACTTTGCTTTGAAATAACGGTTTATGTGGTAATATGGTATTTTGCATCTGTCCTATAAAAGTTTACTCGTTTCTGTGCCTGAATAAGGGGTTTTCAGTTACTTTGATGTAAGGTTTCTTGTTTGTAACAATGAATTAACGAAAATAATTGGTTTTTATCCTAACTGTGGCATGAATCGTTTTTAAAAGGCGAAATAAGATGTTTTTTCTCTGTTCAGTGAAAGTTTACTCGTTTCAAAGCATAGAACCGTTTGAAATTAACAGCTCTCGTTAAGACTATAACGCAAATCTTTTGTTTTGTGCTAAAATAAGACGTTTTTAGTCAGTTTGATATAAGTTTTCTTGTTCAAAGAAAATATTGTCGAAAATCAACCGTTTTTGTCTAAACTGATGCAAAATTCGGTGGTTTGTGTCCGAATACAAAGTTTTCTGATTCTTTAATGTTAGGTTTGCTGCTTCTAACAAAGAATCAACAAAAATATTTTGTTTTAATACAAACTGCAATATAAAATGTTTTTATAGGACAAAACATGATGTTTGGCATCTGTTTAATAAAAATTTACTCGTTTGAAAGCATAGAATCATTCCAAATAAGCTATTCTCGTCGAAACTATAATGTAATTAGTATTTTGTGCTAGAATACAGCGTTTTTGTTAGATTTATTAACAATTTTGTCTATTTTAAGCAATGAAACGAATAGGATTAGCTGCCTTTATTCAAAGTGATACATAAATTGCTCTTTTATGCCAGATTAATACGTTTTTAGTCTGTTCGATGTAAGTTTTCTTGTTCAAAGAAAAGATCGTCTAAAATAAGCCGTTTTTGTTTGAACTGATGAACAATTCAGACTGAGAGACAACAAAAATAATTTGTTTTAATCCAAACAGATACATTTTGACCCTATAAGAGTCCGAGATACGCCGCTCTCGTCAAGTCTATAACGTAATTCGTTTTTTTGTGTCAGAATACGACGTTTTCTGTCTGTTTAATATAATTTTTTAATAATAATAATAATAATAATAATAATAATAATAATAATAATAATAATAATAATAATAATAATAATAATAATAATAATTATAATAATAATAATAATAATAATAATAATAATAAAAGTAATAATAGTAATAAAAGTAAGCTTAGTTTTCTAAGCAAAAATGAAACTTATTTTGTGTGTTATATGAGCGTTTTCTAATTTCTATGCAAGAAATCATCTGTGATCTGTTTTTAGGCAAGAAATTGTCTAAAATTAATAACTCATTTTAAAACTGGTATAAAAACATTTACTATACAAAAGTTAATAATAATAATAATAATAATAATAATAATAATAATAATAATAATAATAATAATAATAATAATAATAATAATAGTAATAGTAACCAATGTAATAATAAAATTAATAATAATAATAATAATAGTAATAATAATAATAAAAATAATAATAATAGTAGTAATAAAAATAAGCTTAGTTTTCTAAGCAAAAATGAAGCTTATTTTGTGTTATATGAGCGTTTTCTCATTTCTATGCAAGAGATCATCTGTGATCTGTGTTTTTAGGCAAGAAATTGTCTAAAATTAATAACTCATTTTAAAACTGGTATAAAAACATTTACTATACAAAAGTTACTAATAATAATAATAATAATAATAAAAATAATAATTTTAATATTAATAATAATAATAATAATAATAATAATAATAATAATAATAATAATAATAATAAAAATAATAGTAATATTAATAAAAGTAATAATAATAATAATACTTTTAATAAGGAAAAATGGAGCTTATTTTGTGTTACATGAGCGTTTTCTCATTTCTATGCAAAAGATCATGTGTGATCTGTGTTTTTAGGCAATCTAAGCCATTTTATAGTTTTTAATATTTAACAAAAATTTGCTTTAAAATAAAATGTTTGAAAAACTGAAATTGAACTAAATTAATTGTGTCTAACACTTAAGTAGAGGAAAAAGGAGGAGACATAAAAGTCACTAAAGTCTTAGAGTTGTCTTTAGTCGTCATATTAATAACAATAACATTTATAATAACAATACTAGTAGTACTAAATTTGCTTATATGCAAGCGCTTAATTAAGGTAACAGTTTTTTTGTTTTTTGCTTATATCTCGAAAACAGTTACTCCTATCAATTTTTGCCATTTCACCAAAATTAAAGGAGATAAAATTTCCTACAAAATAGTTATTTGCATTTTTCATGTAGAACTAACCATAAGCGAGATATAAGTTTGAAAATAATTAATAATTAAAAATGAGTTTTAACAGAAAATGTCTTGTGATTTAAAATACACTTAATTTGTTGGGTCCAATACTTAATTAGAAGAAAAAGGAGGTGACAGTAAATGCTGCATTTTCGTCTTCGTCTCAAACATTGAAAACTGAATTACATTTTTGTTCAGTAACTGTCGTCGAAGACGAAAATGCAGCATTTACAAACGACTCTAAAAACTTCAGTGACTTTTATGTCTTCTCCTTTTTCCACTACTAAAGTGTTAGACACAATTAATTTAGTTTAATTTCAGTTTTTCAAACATTTTATTTTAAAGCAAATTTTTGTTAAATATTATTTAAATCCAACTCTATAACTCGCTTATGGTTGGTCCTACAAGAAAAATGCAAATAACTATTTTGTAGGAAATTTTATCAGCTTTAATTTTGAATGAAAAATAAAAATTGATAGAAGTAACTGTTTTCGAGATATAAGCAAAAAACCAAAGTGAAAACTGTTACAGTTACTGAACAAAAATGTAATTCAGTTTTCAATGTTTGAGACGAAGACGAAAATGCAGCATTTAAAAACGACTCTGAAGACTTCAGCGACTTTTATGTCACCTCCTTTTTCTTCTAATAAAGTATTGGACCCAATAAATTAAGTGTATTTTAAATCACAAGACATTTTCTGTTAAAGCACTTTTTTTTTAAATATTAATAATTTTTAACCTTATATCTCGCTTATGGTTAGTCTAACATGAAAAATGCAAATAACTATTTTGTAGGAAATTTTATCAGCTTTAATTTTAGTAAAAAGATAAAAATTGATATAAGTAACTGTTTTCGAGATATAAGCAAGAAACTGTTACCTTAATTAAGCGCTTGCATATAAGCAAATTTAGTACTATTAGTATTATTATTATTAATGTTATTGTTATTAATATGACGACTAAAGACGACTCTGAAACCTTTAGTGACTTTTATGTCTTCTCCATTTTCCTCTACTAAAGTGTTAGACACAATTAATTTAGTTTAATTTTAGTTTTTCAAACATTTTATTTTAAAGCAAGTTTTTGTTAAATATTATTTATATCCAACTCTATAACTCGCTTATGGTTGGTCCTACAAGAAAAATAAAAATAACTATTTTGTAGGAAATTTTATCAGCTTTAATTTTGAAAGAAAGATAAAAATTGATAGGAGTAACTGTTTTCGAGATATAAGCAAAAAACCAATAAGAAAACTGAAACTGTTACTGAACAAAAATGTAACTCAGTTTTCAATGTTTGAGACGAAGACGAAAATGCAGCATTTAAAATCGACTCTGAAGACTTTAGTGACTTATATGTCACCTCATTTTTCTTCTAATAAAGTATTGGACCTTATAAATTAAGTGTATTTTAAATCACAAAACATTTTCTGTTAAAGCACTTTTTTTTAAAATATTAATTATTTTC
The DNA here is from genome assembly GCF_031307605.1 of Tribolium castaneum. Classification (NCBI taxonomy): domain Eukaryota; kingdom Metazoa; phylum Arthropoda; class Insecta; order Coleoptera; family Tenebrionidae; genus Tribolium; species Tribolium castaneum. The sequence goes on from NC_087397.1 coordinate 19,141,952, forward strand.
AAACTTATATCTCGCTTATGGTTAGTCTTACATAAAAAATGCAAATAACTATTTTGTAGGAAATTTTATCAGCTTTAATTTTAGTAAAAAAATAAAAATTGATAGGAGTAACTGTTTTCGAGATATAAGCAAGAATCTGTTACCTTAATTAAGAGCTTGCATATAAGCAAATTTAGTACTATTAGTATTATTATTATTAATGTTATTGTTATTAATATGACGACTAAAAACGACTCTCAAGACTTTGGTGACTTTTATGTCACCTCCTTTTGCTTCTAATAAAGTATTGGACTCATAAAATTAAGTGTATTTTAAATCACAAGACATTTTCTGTTAAAGCACTTTTTTTTTAAATATTAATTATTTTCAAACTTATATCTCGCTTATGGTTAGTCCTACATGAAAAATGCAAATAACTATTTTGTAGGAAATTTTATCAGCTTTAATTTTAGTTAAAAGATAAAAATTGATAGAAGTAACTGTTTTCGAGATATAAGCAAGAAACCAAAAAACTGTTACCTTAATTAAGCGTTTGCATATAAGCAAATTTAGTACTATTTGTATTATTATTATTAATGTTATTGTTATTAATATGACGACCAAAAACGACTCTGAAGACTTTGGTGACTTTTATGTCTTATCCTTTTTCCTATACTAAAGTGTTAGACTCAGTTAATTTAGTTTAATTTAGGTTTTTCAAACATTTTATTTTAAAGCAAATTTTTGTTAAAGATTATTTATATCCAACTCTATAACTCGCTTATGGTTGGTCTTACAAGAGAAATGCAAATAACTATTTTGTAGAAAATTTTATCAGCTTTAATTTTGAAAGAAAGATAAAAATTGATAGGAGTAATTGTTTTCGAGATATAAGCAAAAAACCAAAGTGAAAACTGTTACAGTTACTGAACAAAAATGAAATTCAGTTTTCAATGTTTGAGACGAAGACGGAAATGCATCATTTAAAAACGACTTTGAAGACTTCAGTAACTTTTATGTCACCTCCTTTTTCTTCTAATAAAGTATTGGACCCAATAAATTAAGTGTATTTTAAATCACAAGACATTTTCTGTTAAAGCACTTTTTTTTTAAATATTAATTATTTTCAAACTTATATCTCGCTTATGGTTAGCCCTACATGAAAAATGCAAATAACTATTTTGTAGGAAATTTTATCAGCTTTAATTTTAGTAAAAAGATAAAAATTGATAGGAGTAACTGTTTTCGAGATATAAGCAAGAAACCAAAAAACTGTTACCTTAATAAAGCGCTTGCATAAAAGCAAATTTAGTACTATTAGTATTATTATTATTAATGTTATTGTGATTAATATGACGACCAAAAACGACTCTGAAGACTTTGGTGACTTTTGTGTTTTCTCCTTTTTCCTATACTAAAGTGTTAGACTCAATTAATTTAGTTTAATTTAGGTTTTTCAAACATTTTGTTTTAAAGCAAATTTTTGTTAAATATTATTAATATCCACCTTTATAACTCGCTTATACTTGGTCCTACAAGAAAAATGCAAATAACTATTTTGTAGGAAATTTTATCAGCTTTAATTTTAGTATAAAATTAAAAATTGATAGAAGGAACTGTTTTCGAGATATAAGCAAGAAACTGTTAACTTAATTAAGCGGTTGCATATAAGCAAATTTAGTAATATTAGTATTATTATTATTAATGTTATTGTTATTAATATGACGACTAAAAACGACTCTCAAGACTTTGGTGACTTTTATGTCTTCTCCTTTTTCCTCTACTAAAGTGTTAGTCTTAATTAATTTAGTTTAATTTCGGTTTTTCAAACATTTTATTTTAAAGCAAATTTTTGTTAAAGATTATTTATATCCAACTCTATAACTCGCTTATGGTTGGTCCTACAAGAAAAATGCAAATAACTATTTTGTAGGAAATTTTATCAGCTTGAATTTTGAAAAAAAGATAAAAATTGATAGGAGTAACTGTTTTCGAGATATAAGCAAAAAACCAATAAGAAAACTGTAACTGTTACTGAACAAAAATGTATTTCAGTTTTCAGTGTTTGAGACGTAGACGAAAATGCAGCATTTAAAAACGACTCTGAAGACTTCAGTGACTTTTAAGTCACCTCCTTTTTCTTCTAATAAAGTATTGGACCCAATAAATTAAGTGTATTTTAAATCACAAGACATTTTTTGTTAAAGCACTTTTTTTTTAAATATTGATTATTTTCAAACTTATATCTCGCTTATGGTTAGTCCTACATGAAAAATGCAAAAAACTATTTTGTAGGAAATTTTATCAGCTTTAATTTTAGTAAAAAGATAAAAATTGATAGGAGTAACTGTTTTCGAGATATAAGCAAGAAACCAAAAAACTGTCACCTTAATTAAGCGTTTGCATACAAGCAAATTTAGTACTATTAGTATTATTATTATTAATGTTATTGTTATTAGTATGACGATTAAAGACGTCTCTGAAACCTTTAGTGACTTTTATGTGTCCTCCTTTTTCCTCCACTAAAGTGTTAGACACAATTAATTTAGTTTAATTTCAGTATTTAAAACATTTTATTTTAAAGCAAATTTTTGTTAAATATTATTTATATCCATCTTTATAACTCGCTTGTACTTGGTCCTACAAGAAAAATGCAAATAACTATTTTGTAGGAAATTTTATCAGCTTTAATTTTAGTAAAAAGATAAAAATTGATAGGAGTAACTGTTTTCGAGATATAAGCAAGAAACCAAAAAACTGTTACCTTAATAAAGCGCTTGCATATAAGCAAATTTAGTACTATTAGTATTATTATTATTAATGTTATTGTTATTAATATGACGACCAAAAACGACTCTGAAGACTTTGGTGACTTTTATGTTTTCTCCTTTTTCCTATACTAAAGTGTTAGACTCAATTAATTTAGTTTAATTTAGGTTTTTCAAACATTTTATTTTAAAGCAAATTTTTGTTAAAGATTATTTATATCCAACTCTATAACTCGCTTATGGTTGGTCTTACAAAAGAAATGCACATAACTATTTTGTAGGAAATTTTATCAGCTTTAATTTTGAATGAAAGATAAAAATTGATAGAAGTAACTGTTTTCGAGATATAAGCAAAAAACCAATAAGAAAACTGTAACTGTTACTGAACAAAAATGTAACTCAGTTTTCAATGTTTGAGACGAAGACGAAAATGCAGCATTTAAAATCGACTCTGAAGACTTTAGTGACTTATATGTCACCTCCTTTTTCTTCTAATAAAGTATTGGACCTTATAAATTAAGTGTATTTTAAATCACAAAACATTTTCTGTTAAAGCACTTTTTTTTAAAATATTAATTATTTTCAAACATATATCTCGCTTATGGTTAGTCTTACATAAAAAATGCAAATAACTATTTTGTAGGAAATTTTATCAGCTTTAATTTTAGTAAAAAAATAAAAATTGATAGGAGTAACTGTTTTCGAGATATAAGCAAGAAACTGTTACCTTAATTAAGCGCTTGCATATAAGCAAATTTAGTACTATTAGTATTATTATTATTAATGTTATTGTTATTAATATGACGACTAAAAACGACTCTCAAGACTTTGGTGACTTTTATGTCACCTCCTTTTTCTTCTAATAAAGTATTGGACCCATAAAATTAAGTGTATTTTAAATCACAAGACATTTTCTGTTAAAGCACTTTTTTTTTAAATATTAATTACTTTCAAACTTATATCTCGCTTATGGTTAGTCCTACATGAAAAATGCAAAAAACTATTTTGTAGGAAATTTTATCAGCTTTAATTTTAGTAAAAAGATAAAAATTGATAGGAGTAACTGTTTTCGAGATATAAGCAAGATACCAAAAAACTGTCACCTTAATTAAGCGTTTGCATACAAGCAAATTTAGTACTATTAGTATTATTATTATTGTTATTGTTATTAGTATGACGATTAAAGACGTCTCTGAAACCTTTAGTGACTTTTATGTGTCCTCCTTTTTCCTCCACTAAAGTGTTAGACACAATAAATTTAGTTTAATTTCAGTATTTCAAACATTTTATTTTAAAGCAAATTTTTGTTAAATATTATTTATATCCATCTTTATAACTTGCTTATACTTGGTCCTACAAGAAAAATGCAAATAACTATTTTGTAGGAAATTTTATCAGATTTAATTTTAGTAAAAAGATAAAAATTGATAGGAGTAACTGTTTTTGAGATATAAGCAAGAAACCAAAAAACTGTTACCTTAATAAAGCGCTTGCATATAAGCAAATTTAGTACTATTAGTATTATTATTATTAATGTTATTGTTATTAATATGACAACCAAAAACGACTCTGAAGACTTTGGTGACTCTTATGGTTTCTCCTTTTTCCTATACTAAAGTGTTAGACTCAATTAATTTAGTTTAATTTAGGTTTTTCAAACATTTTATTTTAAAGCAAATTTTTGTTAAATATTATTTATATCCATCTTTATAACTCGCTTATACTTGGTCCTACAAGAAAAATGCAAATAACTATTTTGTAGGAAATTTTATCAGCTTTAATTTTAGTAAAAAAATAAAAATTGATAGAAGGAACTGTTTTCGAGATATAAGCAAGAAACTGTTACCTTAATTAAGCGCTTGCATATAAGCAAATTTAGTAATATTAGTATTATTATTATTAATGTTATTGTTATTAATATGACGACTAAAAACGACTCTCAAGACTTTGGTGACTTTTATGTCTTCTCCTTTTTCCTCTACTAAAGTGTTAGTCTTAATTAATTTAGTTTAATTTCGGTTTTTCAAACATTTTATTTTAAAGCAAATTTTTTTAAAGATTATTTATATCCAACTCTATAACTCGCTTATGGTTGGTCCTACAAGAAAAATGCAAATAACTATTTTGTAGGAAATTTTCTCAGCTTGAATTTTGAAAAAAAGATAAAAATTGATAGGAGTAACTGTTTTCGAGATATAAGCAAAAAACCAATAAGAAAACTGTAACTGTTACTGAACAAAAATGTAATTCAGTTTTCAATGTTTGAGACGTAGACGAAAATGCAGCATTTAAAAACGACTCTGAAGACTTCAGTGACTTTTAAGTCACCTCCTTTTTCTTCTAATAAAGTATTGGACCCAATAAATTAAGTGTATTTTAAATCACAAGACATTTTTTGTTAAAGCACTTTTTTTTTAAATATTGATTATTTTCAAACTTATATCTCGCTTATGGTTAGTCCTACATGAAAAATGCAAAAAACTATTTTGTAGGAAATTTTATCAGCTTTAATTTTAGTAAAAAGATAAAAATTGATAGAAGTAACTGTTTTCGAGATATAAGCAAGAAACCAAAAAACTGTCACCTTAATTAAGCGTTTGCATACAAGCAAATTTACTACTATTAGTATTATTATTATTAATGTTATTGTTATTAGTATGACGATTAAAGACGACTCTGAAACCTTTAGTGACTTTTATGTCTCCTCCTTTTTCCTCTACTTAAGTGTTAGACACAATTAATTTAGTTCAATTTCAGTATTTCAAACATTTTATTTTAAAGCAAATTTTTGTTAAATATTATTTATATCCATCTTTATAACTCGCTTATACTTGGTCCTACAAGAAAAATGCAAATAACTATTTTGTAGGAAATTTTATCAGCTTGAATTTTAGTAAAAAGATAAAAATTGATAGGAGTAACTGTTTTCGAGATATAAGCAAGAAACCAAAAAACTGTTACCTTAATAAAGCGCTTGCATATAAGCAAATTTAGTACTATTAGTATTATTATTATTAATGTTATTGTTATTAATATGACGACCAAAAACGACTCTGAAGACTTTGGTGACTTTTATGTTTTCTCCTTTTTCCTATACTAAAGTGTTAGACTCAATTAATTTAGTTTAATTTAGGTTTTTCAAACATTTTATTTTAAAGCAAATTTTTGTTAAAGATTATTTATATCCAACTCTATAACTCGCTTATGGTTGGTCTTACAAAAGAAATGCACATAACTATTTTGTAGGAAATTTTATCAGCTTTAATTTTGAATGAAAGATAAAAATTGATAGAAGTAACTGTTTTCGAGATATAAGCAAAAAACCAATAACAAAACTGAAACTGTTACTGAACAAAAATGTAACTCAGTTTTCAATGTTTGAGACGAAGACGAAAATGCAGCATTTAAAATCGACTCTGAAGACCTTAGTGACTTATATGTCACCTCCTTTTTCTTCTAATAAAGTATTGGACCTTATAAATTAAGTGTATTTTAAATCACAAAACATTTTCTGTTAATGCACTTTTTTTTAAAATATTAATTATTTTCAAACATATATCTCGCTTATGGTTAGTCTTACATAAAAATGCAAATAACTATTTTGTAGGAAATTTTATCAGCTTTAATTTTAGTAAAAAAATAAAAATTGATAGGAGTAACTGTTTTCGAGATATAAGCAAGAAACTGTTACCTTAATTAAGCGCTTGCATATAAGCAAATTTAGTACTATTAGTATTATTATTATTAATGTTATTGTTATTAATATGACGACTAAAAACGACTCTCAAGACTTTGGTGACTTTTATGTCACCTCTTTTTTCTTCTAATAAAGTATTGGACCCATAAAATTAAGTGTATTTTAAATCACAAGACATTTCCTGTTAAAGCACTTTTTTTTAAATATTAATTACTTTTAAACTTATATCTTGCTTATGGTTAGTCCTACATGAAAAATGCAAATAACTATTTTGTAGGAAATTTTATCAGCTTTAATTTTAGTTAAAAGATAAAAATTGATAGAAGTAACTGTTTTCGAGATATAAGCAAGAATCCAAAAAACTGTTACCTTAATTAAGCGTTTGCATATAAGCAAATTTTGTACTATTTGTATTATTATTATTAATGCTATTGTTATTAATATGACGACCAAAAACGACTCTGAAGACTTTGGTGACTTTTATGTCTTCTCCTTTTTCCTATACTAAAGTGTTAGACTCAATTAATTTAGTTTAATTTAGGTTTTTCAAACATTTTATTTTAAAGCAAATTTTTGTTAAAGATTATTTATATCCAACTCTATAACTCGCTTATGGTTGGTCTTACAAAAGAAATGCAAATAACTATTTTGTATGAAATTTTATCAGCTTTAATTTTGAAAGAAAGATAAAAATTGATAGGAGTAATTGTTTTCGAGATATAAGCAAAAAACCAAAGTGAAAACTGTTACAGTTACTGAACAAAAATGTAATTCAGTTTTCAATGTTTGAGACGAAGACGGAAATGCATCATTTAAAAACGACTCTGAAGACTTCAGTAACTTTTATGTCACCTCCTTTTTCTTCTAATAAAGTATTGGACCCAATAAATTAAGTGTATTTTAAAATACAAGACATTTTCTGTTAAAGCACTTTTTTTTTAAATATTAATTATTTTCAAACTTATATCTCGCTTATGGTTAGCCCTACATGAAAAATGCAAATAACTATTTTGTAGGAAATTTTATCAGCTTTAATTTTAGTAAAAAGATAAAAATTGATAGAAGTAACTGTTTTCGAGATATAAGCAAGAAACCAAAAAACTGTTACCTTAATAAAGCGCTTGCATATAAGCAAATTTAGTACTATTAGTATTATTATTATTAATGTTATTGTTATTAATATGACGACCAAAAACGACTCTGAAGACTTTGGTGACTTTTATGTTTTCTCCTTTTTCCTATACTAAAGTGTTAGACTCAATTAATTTAGTTTAATTTAGGTTTTTCAAACATTTTATTTTAAAGCAAATTTTTGTTAAATATTATTTATATCCATCTTTATAACTCGCTTATACTTGGTCCTACAAGAAAAATGCAAATAACTATTTTGTAGGAAATTTTATCAGCTTTAATTTTAGTAAAAAAATAAAAATTGATTGGAGTAACTGTTTTCGAGATATAAGCAAGAAACTGTTACCTTAATTAAGCGCTTGCATATAAGCAAATTTAGTAGTATTAGTATTATTATTATTAATGTTATTGTTATTAATATGACGACTAAAAACGACTCTCAAGACTTTGGTGACTTTTATGTCTTCTCCTTTTTCCTCCACTAAAGTGTTAGTCTTAATTAATTTAGTTTAATTTCGGTTTTTCAAACATTTTATTTTAAAGCAAATTTTTGTTAACGATTATTTATATCCAACTCTATAACTCGCTTATGGTTGGTCCTACAAGAAAAATGCAAATAACTATTTTGTAGGAAATTTTATCAGCTTGAATTTTGAAAAAAAGATAAAAATTGATAGGAGTAACTGTTTTCGAGATATAAGCAAAAAACCAATAAGAAAACTGTAACTGTTACTGAACAAAAATGTAATTCAGTTTTCAATGTTTGAGACGTAGACGAAAATGCAGCATTTAAAAACGACTCTGAAGACTTCAGTGACTTTTAAGTCACCTTCTTTTTCATCTAATAAAGTATTGGACCCAATAAATTAAGTGTATTTTAAATCACAAGACATTTTTTGTTAAAGCAATTTTTTTTTAAATATTGATTATTTTCAAACTTATATCTCGCTTATGGTTAGTCCTACATGAAAAATGCAAAAAACTATTTTGTAGGAAATTTTATCAGCTTTAATTTTAGTAAAAAGATAAAAATTGATAGGAGTAACTGTTTTCGAGATATAAGCAAGAAACCAAAAAACTGTCACCTTAATTAAGCGTTTGCATACAAGCAAATTTAGTACTATTAGTATTATTATTATTAATGTTATTGTTATTAGTATGACGATTAAAGACGTCTCTGAAACCTTTAGTGACTTTTATGTGTCCTCCTTTTTCCTCCACTAAAGTGTTAGACACAATTAATTTAGTTTAATTTCAGTATTTCAAACATTTTATTTTAAAGCAAATTTTTGTTAAATATTATTTATATCCATCTTTATAACTCGCTTATACTTGGTCCTACAAGAAAAATGCAAATAACTATTTTGTAGGAAATTTTATCAGCTTTAATTTTAGTAAAAAGAAAAAAATTGATAGGAGTAACTGTTTTCGAGAAATAAGCAAGAAACCAAAAAACTGTTACCTTAATAAAGCGCTTGCATATAAGCAAATTTAGTACTATTAGTATTATTATTATTAATATTATTGTTATTAATATGACAACCAAAAACGACTCTGAAGACTTTGGTGACTTTTATGTTTTCTCCTTTTTCCTATACTAAAGTGTTAGACTCAATTAATTTAGTTTAATTTAGGTTTTTCAAACATTTTATTTTAAAGCAAATTTTTGTTAAATATTATTTATATCTATCTTTATAACTCGCTTATACTTGGTCCTACAAGAAAAATGCAAATAACTATTTTGTAGGAAATTTTATCAGCTTTAATTTTAGTAAAAAAATAAAAATTGATAGAAGGAACTGTTTTCGAGATATAAGCAAGAAACTGTTACCTTAATTAAGCGCTTGCATATAAGCAAATTTAGTAATATTAGTATTATTATTATTAATGTTATTGTTATTAATATGACGACTAAAAACGACTCTCAAGACTTTGGTGACTTTTATGTCTTCTCATTTTTCCTCTACTAAAGTGTTAGTCTTAATTAATTTAGTTTAATTTCGGTTTTTCAAACATTTTATTTTAAAGCAAATTTTTGTTAAAGATTATTTATATCCAACTCTATAACTCGCTTATGGTTGGTCCTACAAGAAAAATGCAAATAACTATTTTGTAGGAAATTTTATCAGCTTGAATTTTGAAAAAAAGATAAAAATTGGTAGGAGTAACAGTTTTCGAGATATAAGCAAAAAACCAATAAGAAAACTGTAACTGATACTGAACAAAAATGTAATTCAGTTTTCAATGTTTGAGACGTAGACGAAAATGCAGCATTTAAAAACGACTCTGAAGACTTCAGTGACTTTTAAGTCACCTCCTTTTTCTTCTAATAAAGTATTGGACCCAATAAATTAAGTGTATTTTAAATCACAAGACATTTTTTGTTAAAGCACTTTTTTTTTAAATTTTGATTATTTTCAAACTTATATCTCGCTTATGGTTAGTCCTACATGAAAAATGCTAAAAACTATTTTGTAGGAAATTTTATCAGCTTTAATTTTAGTAAAAAGATAAAAATTGATAGGAGTAACTGTTTTCGAGTTATAAGCAAGAAACCAAAAAACTGTCACCTTAATTAAGCGTTTGCATACAAGCAAATTTACTACTATTAGTATTATTATTATTAATGTTATTGTTGTTAGTATGACGATTAAAGACGACTCTGAAACCTTTAGTGACTTTTATGTCTCCTCCTTTTTCCTTTACTTAAGTGTTAGACACAATTAATTTAGTTCAATTTCAGTATTTCAAACATTTTATTTTAAAGCAAATTTTTGTTAAATATTATTTATATCCATCTTTATAACTCGCTTATACTTGGTCCTACAAGAAAAATGCAAATAACTATTTTGTAGGAAATTTTATCAGCTTTAATTTTAGTAAAAAGATAAAAATTGATAGGAGTAACTGTTTTCGAGATATAAGCAAGAAACCAAAAAACTGTTACCTTAATAAAGCGCTTGCATATAAGCAAATTTAGTACTATTAGTATTATTATTATTAATGTTATTGTTATTAATATGACGACCAAAAACGACTCTGAAGACTTTGGTGACTTTTATGTTTTCTCCTTTTTCCTATACTAAAGTGTTAAACTCAATTAATTTAGTTTAATTTAGGTTTTTCAAACATTTTATTTTAAAGCAAATTTTTGTTAAAGATTATTTATATCCAACTCTATAACTCGCTTATGGTTGGTCTTACAAAAGAAATGCACATAACTATTTTGTAGGAAATTTTATCAGCTTTAAATTTGAAAGAAAGATAAAAATTGATAGGAGTAATTGTTTTCGAGATATAAGCAAAAAACCAAAGTGAAAACTGTTACAGTTACTAAACAAAAATGTAATTCAGTTTTCAATGTTTGAGACGAAGACGAAAATGCATCATTTAAAAACGACTCTGAAGACTTCAGTGACTTTTATGTCACCTCCTTTTTCTTCTAATAAAGTATTGGACCCAATAAATTAAGTGTATTTTAAATCACAAGACATTTTCTGTTAAAGCACTTTTTTTTTAAATATTAATTATTTTCAAACTTATATCTCGCTTATGGTTAGTCCTACATAAAAAATGCAAATAACTATTTTGTAGGAAATTTTATCAGCTTTAATTTTAGTAAAAAGATAAAAATTGATAGGAGTAACTGTTTTCGAAACATAAGCAAGAAACTGTTACCTCAGTTAAGCGCTTGCATATAAGCAAATTTAGTAATATTAGTATTATTATTATTAATGTTATTGTTATTAATATGACGACTAAAAACGACTCTCAAGACTTTGGTGACTTTTATGTCTTCTCCTTTTTCCTCTACTAAAGTGTTAGTCTTAATTAATTTAGTTTAGTTTCGGTTTTTCAAACATTTTATTTTAAAGCAAATTTTTGTTAAAGATTATTTATATCCAACTCTATAACGCGCTTATGGTTGGTCCTACAAGAAAAATGCAAATAACTATTTTGTAGGAAATTTTATCAGCTTGAATATTGAAAAAAAAGATAAAAATTGATAGGAGTAACTGTTTTCGAGATATAAGCAAAAAACCAAATTGAAAACTGTAACAGTTACTGAACAAAAATGTAATTCAGTTTTCAATGTTTGAGACGTAGACGAAAATGCATCATTTAAAAACGACTCTGAAGACTTCAGTGACTTTTAAGTCACCTTCTTTTTCTTCTAATAAAATATTGGACCCAATAAATTAAGTGTATTTTAAATCACAAGACATTTTTTGTTAAAGCACTTTTTTTTTAAATATTGATTATTTTCAAACTTATATCTCGCTTATGGTTAGTCCTACATGAAAAATGCAAAAAACTATTTTGTAGGAAAATTTTTATCAGCTTTAATTTTAGTAAAAAGATAAAAATTGATAGGAGTAACTGTTTTCGAGATATAAGCAAGAAACCAAAAAACTGTCACCTTAATTAAGCGTTTGCATACAAGCAAATTTAGTACTATTAGTTATATTATTATTAATGTTATTGTTATTAGTATGACGATTAAAGACGACTCTGAAACCTTTAGTAACTTTTATGTCTTCTCCTTTTTCCTCTACTAAAGTGTTAGACACAATTAATTTAGTTTAATTTCAGTATTTCAAACATTTTATTTTAAAGCAAATTTTTGTTAAATATTATTTATATCCATCTTTATAACTCGCTTATACTTGGTCCTACAAGAAAAATGCTAATAACTATTTTGTAGGAAATTTTATCAGCTTTAATTTTAGTAAAAAGATAAAAATTGATAGGAGTAACTGTTTTCGAGATATAAGCAAGAAACCAAAAAACTGTTACCTTAATAAAGCGCTTGCATATAAGCAAATTTAGTACTATTAGTATTATTATTATTAATGTTATTGTTATTAATATGACGACCAAAAACGACTCTGAAGACTTTGGTGCCTTTTATGTTTTCTCCTTTTTCCTATACTAAAGTGTTAGACTCAATTAATTTAGTTTAATTTAGGTTTTTCAAACATTTTATTTTAAAGCAAATTTTTGTTAAAGATTATTTATATCCAACTCTATAACTCGCTTATGGTTAGTCTTACAAAAGAAATGCACATAACTATTTTGTAGGAAATTTTATCAGCTTTAATTTTGAAAGAAAGATAAAAATTGATAGGAGTAATTGTTTTCGAGATATAAGCAAAAAACCAAAGTGAAAACTGTTACAGTTACTAAACAAAAATGTAATTCAGTTTTCAATGTTTGAGACAAAGACGAAAATGCATCATTTAAAAACGACTCTGAAGACTTCAGTGACTTTTATGTCACCTCCTTTTTCTTCTAATAAAGTATTGGACCCAATAAATTAAATGTATTATAAATCACAAGGCATTTTCTGTTAAAGCACTTTTTTTTAAAATATTAATTATTTTCAAACTTATATCTCGCTTATGGTTAGTCCTACATAAAAAATGCAAATAACTATTTTGTAGGAAATTTTATCAGCTTTAATTTTAGTAAAAAGATAAAAATTGATAGGAGTAACTGTTTTCGAAATATAAGCAAGAAACTGTTACCTTAATTAAGCGCTTGCATATAAGCAAATTTAGTAATATTAGTACTATTATTATTAATGTTATTGTTATTAATATGACGACTAAAAACGACTCTCAAGACTTTGGTGACTTTTATGTCTTCTCCTTTTTCCTCTACTAAAGTGTTAGTCTTAATTAATTTAGTTTAGTTTCGGTTTTTCAAACATTTTATTTTAAAGCAAATTTTTGTTAAAGATTATTTATATCCAACTCTAAAACGCGCTTATGGTTGGTCCTACAAGAAAAATGCAAATAACTATTTTGTAGGAAATTTTATCAGCTTGAATTTTGAAAAAAAGATAAAAATTGATAGGAGTAACTGTTTTCGAGATATAAGCAAAAAACCAATAAGAAAACTGTAACTGTTACTGAACAAAAATGTAATTCAGTTTTCAATATTTGAGACGTAGACGAAAATGCAGCATTTAAAAACGACTCTGAAGACTTCAGTGACTTTTAAGTCACCTCCTTTTTCTTCTAATAAAGTATTGGACCCAATAAATTAAGTGTATTTTAAATCACAAGACATTTTTTGTTAAAGCACTTTTTTTTTAAATATTGATTATTTTAAACTTATATCTCGCTTATGGTTAGTCCTACATGAAAAATGCAAAAAACTATTTTGTAGGAAATTTTATCAGCTTTAATTTTAGTAAAAAGATAAAAATTGATAGGAGTAACTGTTTTCGAGATATAAGCAAGAAACCAAAAAACTGTCACCTTAATTAAGCGTTTGCATACAAGCAAATTTACTACTATTAGTATTATTATTATTAATGTTATTGTTATTAGTATGACGATTAAAGACGACTCTGAAACTTTTAGTGACTTTTATGTCTCCTCCTTTTTCCTCTACTTAAGTGTTAGACACAATTAATTTAGTTCAATTTCAGTATTTCAAACATTTTATTTTAAAGCAAATTTTTGTTAAATATTATTTATATTCATCTTTATAACTCGCTTATACTTGGTCCTACAAGAAAAATGCAAATAACTATTTTGTAGGAAATTTTATCAGCTTTAATTTTTGTAAAAAGATAAAAATTGATAGGAGTAACTGTTTTCGAGATATAAGCAAGAAACCAAAAAACTGTTACCTTAATAAAGCGCTTGCATATAAGCAAATTTAGTACTATTAGTATTATTATTATTAATGTTATTGTTATTAATATGACGACCAAAAACGACTCTGAAGACTTTGGTGACTTTTATGTTTTCTCCTTTTTCCTATACTAAAGTGTTAGACTCAATTAATTTAGTTTAATTTAGGTTTTTCAAACATTTTATTTTAAAGCAAATTTTTGTTAAAGATTATTTATATCCAACTCTATAACTCGCTTATGGTTGGTCTTACAAAAGAAATGCACATAACTATTTTGTAGGAAATTTTATCAGCTTTAATTTTGAATGAAAGATAAAAATTGATAGAAGTAACTGTTTTCGAGATATAAGCAAAAAACCAATAAGAAAACTGAAACTGTTACTGAACAAAAATGTAACTCAGTTTTCAATGTTTGAGACGAAGACGAAAATGCAGCATTTAAAATCGACTCTGAAGACTTTAGTGACTTATATGTCACCTCCTTTTTCTTCTAATAAAGTATTGGACCTTATAAATTAAGTGTATTTTAAATCACAAAACATTTTCTGTTAAAGCACTTTTTTTTTAAATATTAATTATTTTCAAACTTATATCTCGCTTATGGTTAGTCTTACATAAAAAATGCAAATAACTATTTTGTAGGAAATTTTATCAGCTTTAATTTTAGTAAAAAAATAAAAATTGATAGGAGTAACTGTTTTCGAGATATAAGCAAGAAACTGTTACCTTAATTAAGCGCTTGCATATAAGCAAATTTAGTACTATTAGTATTACTATTATTAATGTTATTGTTATTAATATGACGACTAAAAACGACTCTCAAGACTTTGGTGACTTTTATGTCACCTCCTTTTTTTTCTAATAAAGTATTGGACCCATAAAATTAAGTGTATTTTAAATCACAAGACATTTTCTGTTAAAGCACTTTTTTTTTAAATATTAATTACTTTCAAACTTATATCTCGCTTATGGTTAGTCCTACATGAAAAATGCAAATAACTATTTTGTAGGAAATTTTATCAGCTTTAATTTTAGTTAAAAGATAAAAATTGATAGAAGTAACTGTTTTCGAGATATAAGCAAGAAACCAAAAAACTGTTACCTTAATTAAGCGTTTGCATATAAGCAAATTTAGTACTATTTGTATTATTATTATTAATGTTATTGTTATTAATATGACGACCAAAAACGACTCTGAAGACTTTGGTGACTTTTATGTCTTCTCCTTTTTCCTATACTAAAGTGTTAGACTCAATTAATTTAGTTTAATTTAGGTTTTTCAAACATTTTATTTTAAAGCAAATTTTTGTTAAATATTATTTATATCCATCTTTATAACTCGCTTATACTTGGTCCTACAAGAAAAATGCAAATAACTATTTTGTAGGAAATTTTATCAGCTTTAATTTTAGTAAAAAAATAAAAATTGATAGAAGGAACTGTTTTCGAGATATAAGCAAGAAACTGTTACCTTAATTAAGCGCTTGCATATAAGCAAATTTAGTAATATTAGTATTATTATTATTAATGTGATTGTTATTAATATGACGACTAAAAACGACTCTCAAGACTTTGGTGACTTTTATGTCTTCTCCTTTTTCCTCCACTAAAGTGTTAGTCTTAATTAATTTAGTTTAATTTCGGTTTTTCAAACATTTTATTTTAAAGCAAATTTTTGTTAAAGATTATTTATATCCAACTCTATAACTCGCTTATGGTTGGTCCTACAAGAAAAATGCAAATAACTATTTTGTAGGAAATTTTATCAGCTTGAATTTTGAAAAAAAGATAAAAATTGATAGGAGTAACTGTTTTCGAGATATAAGCAAAAAACCAATAAGAAAACTGTAACTGTTACTGAACAAAAATGAAATACAGTTTTCAATGTTTGAGACGTAGACGAAAATGCAGCATTTAAAAACGACTCTGAAGACTTCAGTGACTTTTAAGTCACCTTCTTTTTCTTCTAATAAAGTATTGGACCCAATAAATTAAGTGTATTTTAAATCACAAGACATTTTTTGTTAAAGCACTTTTTTTTTAAATATTGATTATTTTCAAACTTATATCTCGCTTATGGTTAGTCCTACATGAAAAATGCAAAAAACTATTTTGTAGAAAATTTTATCAGCTTTAATTTTAGTAAAAAGATAAAAATTGATAGGAGTAACTGTTTTCGAGATATAAGCAAGA
Organism: Tribolium castaneum; assembly: GCF_031307605.1. Classification (NCBI taxonomy): domain Eukaryota; kingdom Metazoa; phylum Arthropoda; class Insecta; order Coleoptera; family Tenebrionidae; genus Tribolium; species Tribolium castaneum. The sequence continues at coordinate 19,158,368 of NC_087397.1, forward strand.
AACCAAAAAACTGTCACCTTAATTAAGCGTTTGCATACAAGCAAATTTAGTACTATTAGTATTATTATTATTAATGTTATTGTTATTAGTATGACGATTAAAGACGTCTCTGAAACCTTTAGTAACTTTTATGTGTCCTCCTTTTTCCTCCACTAAAGTGTTAGACACAATTAATTTAGTTTAATTTCAGTATTTCAAACATTTTATTTTAAAGCAAATTTTTGTTAAATATTATTTATATCCATCTTTATAACTCGCTTATACTTGGTCCTACAAGAAAAATGCAAATAACTATTTTGTAAGAAATTTTATCAGCTTTAATTTTAGTAAAAAGATAAAAATTGATAGGAGTAACTGTTTTCGAGATATAAGCAAGAAACCAAAATACTGTTACCTTAATAAAGCGCTTGCATATAAGCAAATTTAGTACTATTAGTATTATTATTATTAATGTTATTGTTATTAATATGACAACCAAAAACGACTCTGAAGACTTTGGTGACTTTTATGTTTTCTCCTTTTTCCTATACTAAAGTGTTAGACTCAATTAATTTAGTTTAATTTATGTTTTTCAAACATTTTATTTTAAAGCAAATTTTTGTTAAATATTATTTATATCCATCTTTATAACTCGCTTATACTTGGTCCTACAAGAAAAATGCAAATAACTATTTTGTAGGAAATTTTATCAGCTTTAATTTTAGTAAAAAAATAAAAATTGATAGAAGGAACTGTTTTCGAGATATAAGCAAGAAACTGTTACCTTAATTAAGCGCTTGCATATAAGCAAATTTAGTAATATTAGTATTGTTATTATTAATGTTATTGTTATTAATATGACGACTAAAAACGACTCTCAAGACTTTGGTGACTTTTATGTCTTCTCCTTTTTCCTCTACTAAAGTGTTAGTCTTAATTAATTTAGTTTAATTTCGGTTTTTCAAACATTTTATTTTAAAGCAAATTTTTGTTAAAGATTATTTATATCTAACTCTATAACTCGCTTATGGTTGGTCCTACAAGAAAAATGCAAATAACTATTTTGTAGGAAATTTTATCAGCTTGAATTTTGAAAAAAAGATAAAAATTGGTAGGAGTAACAGTTTTCGAGATATAAGCAAAAAACCAATAAGAAAACTGTAACTGTTACTGAACAAAAATGTAATTCAGTTTTCAATGTTTGAGACGTAGACGAAAATGCAGCATTTAAAAACGACTCTGAAGACTTCAGTGACTTTTAAGTCACCTCCTTTTTCTTCTAATAAAGTATTGGACCCAATAAATTAAGTGTATTTTAAATCACAAGACATTTTTTGTTAAAGCACTTTTTTTTTTAATTTTGATTATTTTCAAACTTATATCTCGCTTATGCTTAGTTCTACATGAAAAATGCAATAAACTATTTTGTAGGAAATTTTATCAGCGTTAATTTTAGTAAAAAGATAAAAATTGATAGGAGTAACTGTTTTCGAGATATAAGCAAGAAACCAAAAAACTGTCACCTTAATTAAGCGTTTGCATACAAGCAAATTTACTACTATTAGTATTATTATTATTAATGTTATTGTTATTAGTATGACGATTAAAGACGACTCTGAAACCTTTAGTGACTTTTATGTCTCCTCCTTTTTCCTTTACTTAAGTGTTAGACACAATTAATTTAGTTCAATTTCAGTATTTCAAACATTTTATTTTAAAGCAAATTTTTGTTAAATATTATTTATATCCATCTTTATAACTCGCTTATACTTGATCCTACAAAAAAAATGGAAATAACTATTTTGTAGGAAATTTTATCAGCTTTAATTTTAGTAAAAAGATAAAAATTGATAGGAGTAACTGTTTTCGAGATATAAGCAAAAAACCAAATTGAAAACTGTAACAGTTACTGAACAAAAATGTAATTCAGTTTTCAATGTTTGAGACGTAGACGAAAATGCATCATTTAAAAACGACTCTGAAGACTTCAGTGACTTTTAAGTCACCTTCTTTTTCTTCTAATAAAGTATTGGACCCAATAAATTAAGTGTATTTTAAATCACAAGACATTTTTTGTTAAAGCACTTTGTTTTTAAATATTGATTATTTTCAAACTTATATCTCGCTTATGGTTAGTCCTACATGAAAAATGCAAAAAACTATTTTGTAGGAAAATTTTTATCAGCTTTAATTTTAGTAAAAAGATAAAAATTGATAGGAGTAACTGTTTTCGAGATATAAGCAAGAAACCAAAAAACTGTCACCTTAATTAAGCGTTTGCATACAAGCAAATTTAGTACTATTAGTTTTATTATTATTAATGTTATTGTTATTAGTATGACGATTAAAGACGACTCTGAAACCTTTAGTGACTTTTATGTCTTCTCCTTTTTCCTCTACTAAAGTGTTAGACACAATTAATTTAGTTTAATTTCAGTATTTCAAACATTTTATTTTAAAGCAAATTTTTGTTAAATATTATTTATATCCATCTTTATAACTCGCTTATACTTGGTCCTACAAGAAAAATGCTAATAACTATTTTGTAGGAAATTTTATCAGCTTTAATTTTAGTAAAAAGATAAAAATTGATAGGAGTAACTGTTTTCGAGATATAAGCAAGAAACTAAAAAACTGTTACCTTAATAAAGCGCTTGCATATAAGCAAATTTAGTACTATTAGTATTATTATTATTAATGTTATTGTTATTAATATGACGACCAAAAACGACTCTGAAGACTTTGGTGACTTTTATGTTTTCTCCTTTTTCCTATACTAAAGTGTTAGACTCAATTAATTTAGTTTAATTTAGGTTTTTCAAACATTTTATTTTAAAGCAAATTTTTGTTAAATATTATTTATATCCATCTTTATAACTCGCTTATACTTGGTCCTACAAGAAAAATGCAAATAACTATTTTGTAGGAAATTTTATCAGCTTTAATTTTAGTAAAAAAATAAAAATTGATAGGAGTAACTGTTTTCGAGATATAAGCAAGAAACTGTTACCTTAATTAAGCGCTTGCATATAAGCAAATTTAGTACTATTAGTATTATTATTATTAATGTTATTGTTATTAATATGACGACTAAAAACGACTCTCAAGACTTTGGTGACTTTTATGTCACCTCCTTTTTTTTCTAATAAAGTATTGGACCCATAAAATTAAGTGTATTTTAAATCACAAGACATTTTCTGTTAAAGCACTTTTTTTTTAAATATTGATTATTTTCAAACTTATATCTCGCTTATGGTTAGTCCTACATGAAAAATGCAAAAAACTATTTTGTAGGAAATTTTATCAGCTTTAATTTTAGTAAAAAGATAAAAATTGATAGGAGTAACTGTTTTCGAGATATAAGCAAGAAACCAAAAAACTGTCACCTTAATTAAGCGTTTGCATACAAGCAAATTTACTACTATTAGTATTATTATTATTAATGTTATTGTTATTAGTATGACGATTAAAGACGACTCTGAAACCTTTAGTGACTTTTATGTCTCCTCCTTTTTCCTCTACTTAAGTGTTAGACACAATTAATTTAGTTCAATTTCAGTATTTCAAACATTTTATTTTAAAGCAAATTTTTGTTAAATATTATTTATATTGATCTTTATAACTCGCTTATACTTGGTCCTACAAGAAAAATGCAAATAACTATTTTGTAGGAAATTTTATCAGCTTTAATTTTAGTAAAAAGATAAAAATTGATAGGAGTAACTGTTTTCGAGATATAAGCAAGAAACCAAAAAACTGTTACCTTAATAAAGCGCTTGCATATAAGCAAATTTAGTACTATTAGTATTATTATTATTAATGTTATTGTTATTAATATGACGACCAAAAACGACTTTGAAGACTTTGGTGACTTTTATGTTTTCTCCTTTTTCCTATACTAAAGTGTTAGACTCAATTAATTTAGTTTAATTTAGGTTTTTCAAACATTTTATTTTAAAGCAAATTTTTGTTAAAGATTATTTATATCCAACTCTATAACTCGCTTATGGTTGGTCTTACAATAGAAATGCACATAACTATTTTGTAGGAAATTTTATCAGCTTTAATTTTGAATGAAAGATAAAAATTGATAGAAGTAACTGTTTTCGAGATATAAGCAAAAAACCAATAAGAAAACTGAAACTGTTACTGAACAAAAATGTAACTCAGTTTTCAATGTTTGAGACGAAGACGAAAATGCAGCATTTAAAATCGACTCTGAAGACTTTAGTGACTTATATGTCACCTCCTTTTTCTTCTAATAAAGTATTGGACCTTATAAATTAAGTGTATTTTAAATCACAAAACATTTTCTGTTAAAGCACTTTTTTTTTAAATATTAATTATTTTCAAACTTATATCTCGCTTATGGTTAGTCTTACATAAAAAATGCAAATAACTATTTTGTAGGAAATTTTATCAGCTTTAATTCTAGTAAAAAAATAAAAATTGATAGGAGTAACTGTTTTCGAGATATAAGCAAGAAACTGTTACCTTAATTAAGCGCTTGCATATAAGCAAATTTAGTACTATTAGTATTATTATTATTAATGTTATTGTGATTAATATGACGACTAAAAACGACTCTCAAGACTTTGGTGACTTTTATGTCACCTCCTTTTTTTTCTAATAAAGTATTGGACCCATAAAATTAAGTGTATTTTAAATCACAAGACATTTTCTGTTAAAGCACTTTTTTTTTAAATATTAATTACTTTCAAACTTATATCTCGCTTATGGTTAGTCCTACATGAAAAATGCAAATAACTATTTTGTAGGAAATTTTATCAGCTTTAATTTTAGTTAAAAGATAAAAATTGATAGAAGTAACTGTTTTCGAGATATAAGCAAGAAACCAAAAAACTGTTACCTTAATTAAGCGTTTGCATATAAGCAAATTTAGTACTATTTGTATTATTATTATTAATGTTATTGTTATTAATATGACGACCAAAAACGACTCTGAAGACTTTGGTGACTTTTATGTCTTCTCCTTTTTCCTATACTAAAGTGTTAGACTCAATTAATTTAGTTTAATTTAGGTTTTTCAAACATTTTATTTTAAAGCAAATTTTTGTTAAATATTATTTATATCCATCTTTATAACTCGCTTATACTTGGTCCTACAAGAAAAATGCAAATAACTATTTTGTAGGAAATTTTATCAGCTTTAATTTTAGTAAAAAAATAAAAATTGATAGAAGGAACTGTTTTCGAGATATAAGCAAGAAACTGTTACCTTAATTAAGCGCTTGCATATAAGCAAATTTAGTAATATTAGTATTATTATTATTAATGTGATTGTTATTAATATGACGACTAAAAACGACTCTCAAGACTTTGGTGACTTTTATGTCTTCTCCTTTTTCCTCCACTAAAGTGTTAGTCTTAATTAATTTAGTTTAATTTCGGTTTTTCAAACATTTTATTTTAAAGCAAATTTTTGTTAAAGATTATTTATATCCAACTCTATAACTCGCTTATGGTTGGTCCTACAAGAAAAATGCAAATAACTATTTTGTAGGAAATTTTATCAGCTTGAATTTTGAAAAAAAGATAAAAATTGATAGGAGTAACTGTTTTCGAGATATAAGCAAAAAACCAATAAGAAAACTGTAACTGTTACTGAACAAAAATGAAATACAGTTTTCAATGTTTGAGACGTAGACGAAAATGCAGCATTTAAAAACGACTCTGAAGACTTCAGTGACTTTTAAGTCACCTTCTTTTTCTTCTAATAAAGTATTGGACCCAATAAATTAAGTGTATTTTAAATCACAAGACATTTTTTGTTAAAGCACTTTTTTTTTAAATATTGATTATTTTCAAACTTATATCTCGCTTATGGTTAGTCCTACATGAAAAATGCAAAAAACTATTTTGTAGAAAATTTTATCAGCTTTAATTTTAGTAAAAAGATAAAAATTGATAGGAGTAACTGTTTTCGAGATATAAGCAAGAAACCAAAAAACTGTCACCTTAATTAAGCGTTTGCATACAAGCAAATTTAGTACTATTAGTATTATTATTATTAATGTTATTGTTATTAGTATGACGATTAAAGACGTCTCTGAAACCTTTAGTAACTTTTATGTGTCCTCCTTTTTCCTCCACTAAAGTGTTAGACACAATTAATTTAGTTTAATTTCAGTATTTCAAACATTTTATTTTAAAGCAAATTTTTGTTAAATATTATTTATATCCATCTTTATAACTCGCTTATACTTGGTCCTACAAGAAAAATGCAAATAACTATTTTGTAAGAAATTTTATCAGCTTTAATTTTAGTAAAAAGATAAAAATTGATAGGAGTAACTGTTTTCGAGATATAAGCAAGAAACCAAAAAACTGTTACCTTAATAAAGCGCTTGCATATAAGCAAATTTAGTACTATTAGTATTATTATTATTAATGTTATTGTTATTAATATGACGACCAAAAACGACTCTGAAGACTTTGGTGACTTTTATGTTTTCTCCTTTTTCCTATACTAAAGTGTTAGACTCAATTAATTTAGTTTAATTTAGGTTTTTCAAACATTTTATTTTAAAGCAAATTTTTGTTAAATATTATTTATATCCATCTTTATAACTCGCTTATACTTGGTCCTACAAGAAAAATGCAAATAACTATTTTGTAGGAAATTTTATCAGCTTTAATTTTAGTAAAAAAATAAAAATTGATAGAAGGAACTGTTTTCGAGATATAAGCAAGAAACTGTTACCTTAATTAAGCGCTTGCATATAAGCAAATTTAGTAATATTAGTATTATTATTATTAATGTTATTGTTATTAATATGACGACTAAAAACGACTCTCAAGACTTTGGTGACTTTTATGTCTTCTCCTTTTTCCTCCACTAAAGTGTTAGTCTTAATTAATTTAGTTTAATTTCGGTTTTTCAATCATATTATTTTAAAGCAAATTTTTGTTAAAGATTATTTATTTCCAACTCTATAACTCGCTTATGGTTGGTCCTACAAGAAAAATGCAAATAACTATTTTGTAGGAAATTTTATCAGCTTGAATTTTGAAAAAAAGATAAAAATTGATAGGAGTAACTGTTTTCGAGATATAAGCAAAAAACCAATAAGAAAACTGTAACTGTTACTGAACAAAAATGTAATTCAGTTTTCAATGTTTGAGACGTAGACGAAAATGCAGCATTTAAAAACGACTCTGAAGACTTCAGTGATTTTTAAGTCACCTCCTTTTTCTTCTAATAAAGTATTGGACCCAATAAATTAAGTGTATTTTAAATCACAAGACATTTTTTGTTAAAGCACTTTTTTTTTGAATATTGATTATTTTCAAACTTATATCTCGCTTATGGTTAGTCTTACATGAAAAATGCAAAAAACTATTTTGTAGGAAATTTTATCAGCTTTAATTTTAGTAAAAAGATAAAAATTGATAGGAGTAACTGTTTTCGAGATATAAGCAAGAAACCAAAAAACTGTCACCTTAATTAAGCGTTGGCATACAAGCAAATTTAGTACTATTAGTATTAATATTATTAATGTTATTGTTATTAGTGTGACGATTAAAGACGTCTCTGAAATCTTTAGTGACTTTTATGTGTCCTCCTTTTTCCTCTACTAAAGTGTTAGACACAATTAATTTAGTTTAATTTCAGTATTTCAAACATTTTATTTTAAAGCAAATTTTTGTTAAATATTATTTATATCCATCTTTATAACTCGCTTATACTTGGTCCTACAAGAAAAATGCAAATAACTATTTTGTAAGAAATTTTATCAGCTTTAATTTTAGTAAAAAGATAAAAATTGATAGGAGTAACTGTTTTCGAGATATAAGAAAGAAACCAAAAAAATGTTACCTTAATAAAGCGCTTGCATATAAGCAAATTTAGTACTATTAGTTTTATTATTATTAATGTTATTGTTATTAATATGACGACCAAAAACGACTCTGAAGACTTTGGTGACTTTTATGTTTTCTCCCTTTTCCTATACTAAAGTGTTAGACTCAATTAATTTAGTTTAATTTAGGTTTTTCAAACATTTTATTTTAAAGCAAATTTTTGTTAAATATTATTTATATCCATCTTTATAACTCGCTTATACTTGGTCCTACAAGAAAAATGCAAATAACTATTTTGTAGGAAATTTTATCAGCTTTAATTTTAGTAAAAAAATAAAAATTGATAGAAGTAACTGTTTTTGAGATATAAGCAAGAAACTGTTACCTTAATTAAGCGCTTGCATATAAGCAAATTTAGTAATATTAGTATTATTATTATTAATGTTATTGTTATTAATATGACGACTAAAAACGACTTTCGAGACTTTGGTGACTTTTATGTCTTCTCCTTTTTCTTCTACTAAAGTGTTAGTCTTAATTAATTTAGTTTAATTTCGGTTTTTCAAACATTTTATTTTAAAGCAAATTTTTGTTAAAGATTATTTATATCTAACTCTATAACTCGCTTATGGTTGGTCCTACAAGAAAAATGCAAATAACTATTTTGTAGGAAATTTTATCAGCTTGAATTTTGAAAAAAAGATAAAAATTGATAGGAGTAACTGTTTTCGAGATATAAGCAAAAAACAATAAGAAAACTGTAACTGTTACTGAACAAAAATGTAATTCAGTTTTCAATGTTTGAGACGTAGACGAAAATGCAGCATTTAAAAACGACTCTGAAGACTTCAGTGACTTTTAAGTCACCTCCTTTTTCTTCTAATAAAGTATTGGACCCAATAAATTAAGTGTATTTTAAATCACAAGACATTTTTTGTTAAAGCACTTTTTTTTAAATATTGATTATTTTCAAACTTATATCTCGCTTATGGTTAGTCCTACATGAAAAATGCAAAAACTATTTTGTAGGAAATTTTATCAGCTTTAATTTTAGTAAAAAGATAAAAATTGATAGGAGTAACTGTTTTCGAGATATAAGCAAGAAACCAAAAAACTGTCACCTTAATTAAGCGTTTGCATACAAGCAAATTTAGTACTATTAGTATTATTATTATTAATGTTGTTGTTATTAGTATGACGATTAAAGACAACTCTGAAACCTTTAGTGACTTTTATGTCTCCTCCTTTTTCCTCTACTAAAGTGTTAGACACAATTAATTTAGTTTAATTTCAGTATTTCAAACATTTTATTTTAAAGCAAATTTTTGTTAAATATTATTTATATCCATCTTTATAACTCGCTTATACTTGGTCCTACAAGAAAAATGTAAATAACTATTTTGTAGGAAATTTTATCAGCTTTAATTTTAGTAAAAAGATAAAAATTGATAGGAGTAACTGTTTTCGAGATATAAGCAAGAAACCAAAAAACTGTTACCTTAATAAAACGCTTGCATATAAGCAAATTTAGTACTATTAGTAATATTATTATTAATGTTATTGTTATTAGTATGACGACCAAAAACGACTCTGAAGACTTTGGTGACTTTTATGTTTTCTCCTTTTTCCTATACTAAAGTGTTAGACTCAATTAATTTAGTTTAATTTAGTTTTTTCAAACATTTTATTTTAAAGCAAATTTTTGTTAAAGATTATTTATATCCAACTCTATAACTCGCTTATGGTTGGTCTTACAAAAGAAATGCACATAACTATTTTGTAGGAAATTTTATCAGCTTTAATTTTGAAAGAAAGATAAAAGTTGATAGGAGTAATTGTTTTCGAGATATAAGCAAAAAACCAAAGTGAAAACTGTTACAGTTACTAAACAAAAATGTAATTCAGTTTTCAATGTTTGAGACGAAGACGAAAATGCATCATTTAAAAACGACTCTGAAGACTTCAGTGACTTTTATGTCTTCTCCTTTTTCCTCTACTAAAGTGTTAGTCTTAATTAATTTAGTTTAGTTTCGGTTTTTCAAACATTTTATTTTAAAGCAAATTTTTGTTAAAGATTATTTATATCCAACTCTATAACGCGCTTATGGTTGGTCCTACAAGAAAAATGCAAATAACTATTTTGTAGGAAATTTTATCAGCTTGAATATTGAAAAAAAAAATAAAAATTGATAGGAGTAACTGTTTTCGAGATATAAGCAAAAAACCAAATTGAAAACTGTAACAGTTACTGAACAAAAATGTAATTCAGTTTTCAATGTTTGAGACGTAGACGAAAATGCAGCATTTAAAAACCACTCTGAAGACTTCAGTGACTTTTAAGTCACCTCTTTTTTTTTCTAATAAAGTATTGGACCCAATAAATTAAGTGTATTTTAAATCACAAGACATTTTTTGTTAAAGCACTTTTTTTTTAAATATTGATTATTTTCAAACTTATATCTCGCTTAAGGTTAGTCCTACATGAAAAATGTAAAAAACTATTTTGTAGGAACTTTTATCAGCTTTAATTTTAGTAAAAAGATAAAAATTGATAGGAGTAACTGTTTTCGAGATATAAGCAAGAAACCAAAAAACTGTCACCTTAATTAAGCGTTTGCATTTAAGCAAATTTAGTACTATTAGTATTATTATTATTAATGTTATTGTTATTAATATGACGACTAAAGACGACTCTGAAGCATTTAGTGACTTTTATGTCTTCTCCTTTTTCCTCTACTAAAGTGTTAGACACAATTAATTTAGTTTAATTCCGGTTTTTCAAGCATTTTATTTTAAAGCAAATTTTTGTTAAATATTATTTATATCCAACTCTATAACTCGTTTATGCTTGGTCCTACAAGAAAAATGCAAATAACTATTTTGTAGGAAATTTTATCAGCTTTAATTTTAGTAAAAAAATAAAAATTAATAGGAGTAACTGTTTTCGAAATATAAGCAAAAAACCAATAAGAAAACTGTAACTGTTACTGAGCAAAAATGTAATTCAGTTTTCAATGTTTGAGACAAAGACAAAAATGCAGCATTTAAAATCGACTCTGAAGACTTCAGTGACTTTTAGGTCACCTCCTTTTTCTTCTAATAAAGTATTGGACCCATTAAATTAAGTGTATTTTAAATCACAAGACATTTTCTGTTAAAGCACTTTTTTTTTAAATATTAATTATTTTCAAACTTATATCTCGCTTATGGTTAGTCCTACATAAAAAATGCAAATAACTATTTTGTAGGAAATTTTATCAGCTTTAATTTTAGTAAAAAGATAAAAATTGATAGGAGTAACTGTTTTCGAAATATAAGCAAGAAACTGTTACCTTAATTAAGCGCTTGCATATAAGCAAATTTAGTACTATTAGTATTATTATTATTAATGTTATTGTTATTAGTATGACGATTAAAGACGACTCTGAAACCTTTAGTGACTTTTATGTCTTCTCCTTTTTCCTCTACTAAAGTGTTAGACACAATTAATTTAGTTTAATTTCATTATTTCAAACATTTTATTTTAAAGCAAATTTTTGTTAAATATTATTTATATCCAACTCTATAACTCGTTTATGCTTGGTCCTACAAGAAAAATGCAAATAACTATTTTGTAGGAAATTTTATCAGCTTTAATTTTAGTAAAAAGATAAAAATTGATAGGAGTAACTGTTTTCGAAATATAAGCAAGAAACTGTTACCTTAATTAAGCGTTTGCATATAAGCAAATTTAGTAATATTAGTATTATTATTATTAATGTTATTGTTATTAATATGACGACTAAAAACGACTCTCAAGACTTTGGTGACTTTTATGTCTTATCCTTTTTTCTCTACTAAAGTGTTAGTCTTAATTAATTTAGTTTAATTTCGGTTTTTCAAACATTTTATTTTAAAGCAAATTTTTGTTAAAGATTATTTATATCCAACTCTATAACGCGCTTATGGTTGGTCCTACAAGAAAAATGCAAATAACTATTTTGTAGGAAATTTTATCAGCTTGAATTTTGAAAAAAAGATAAAAATTGATAAAATTGATAGGAGTAACTGTTTTCGAGATATAAGCAAAAAACCAATAAGAAAACTGTAACTGTTACTGAACAAAAATGTAATTCAGTTTTCAATGTTTGAGACAAAGACGAAAATGCAGCATTTAAAATCGACTCTGAAGACTTCAGTGACTTTTATGTCACCTCCTTTTTCTTCTAATAAAGTATTGGACCCATTAAATTAAGTGTATTTTAAATCACAAGACATTTTCTAATAAAACACTTTTTTTTTTAAATATTAATTATTTTTAAACTTACATCTCGCTTATGTTTAGTCCTACATGAAAAATGCAAATTAATATTTTGTAGGAAATTTTATCAGCTTTAATTTTAGTAAAAAGATAAAAATTAATAGGAGTAACTGTTTTCGAGATATAAGCAAGAAACCAAAAAACTGTTACCTAAATTAAGCGCTTGCATATAAGCAAATTTAGTACTAAAAACAACTCTGAAGACTTTGGTGACTTTTATGTCTTCTTCTTTTTCCTCTACTAAAGTGTTAGACCCAATTAATTTGGTTTAATATCGGTTTTTCAAACATTTTATTTTAAAGCAAATTTTTGTTAAAGATTATTTATATCCAACTCTATAACTCGCTTATGGTTGGTCCTACAAAAAATGCAAATAACTATTTTGTAGGAAATTTTATCAGCTTTAATTTTGAAAAAGAGATAAAAATTGATAGGAGTAACTGTTTTCGAGATATAAGCAAGAAACCAAAAAACTGTTACCTTAATTAAGCCTTTGCATATAAGCAAATTTAGTACTATTAGTATTATTATTATTAATGTTATTGTTATTAATATGACGACAAAAGACGACTCTGAAACATTTAGTGACTTTTATGTCTTCTCCTTTTTCCTCTACTAAAGTGTTAGACACAATTAATTTAGTTTAATTCCGGTTTTTCAAGCATTTTATTTTAAAGCAAATTTTTGTTAAATATTATTTATATCCAACTCTATAACTCGTTTATGCTTGGTCCTACAAGAAAAATGTAAATAACTATTTTGTTGGAAATTTTATCAGCTTTAATTTAGGGAGAAAGATAAAATTTGATAGGAGTAACTGTTTTCGAGATATAAGCAAAAAATCAATAAGAAAACTGTAACTGTTACTGAACAAAACTGTAATTCAGTTTTCAATGTTCGAGACGAAGACGAAAATGCAGCATTTACAGTCACCTCCTTTTTCTTCTAATTAAGTATTGGACCCAATAAATTAAGTGTATTTTAAATCACAAGACATTTTCTGTTAAAACACATTTTTTTTTAATTATTAATTATTTTCAAACTTATATCTCGCTTATGGTTAGTTCTACATGAAAAATGCAAATAACTATTTTGTAGGAAATTTTATCACCTTTAATTTTGGTGAAAAGTTAAAAATTGATAGAAGTAACTGTTTTCGAGATATAAGCAAAATACAAAAAACTGTTACCTTAATTAAGCGCTTGCATATAAGCAAATTTAGTACTACTCGAATTGTTATTATAAATGTTATTGTTATTAATATGACGACTAAAGACAACTCTAAGACTTTAGTGACATTTATGTCTCCTCCTTTTTCCTTTACTAAAGTGTTAGACACAATTAATTTAGTTTAATTTCAGTTTTTCAAACATCTTATTTTAAAGCAAATTTTTGTTAAATTTTAAAAACTATAAAATGGCTTAGATTTCCTAAAAACACAGATCACACATGATCTTTTGCATTGAAATGAGAAAACGCTCATCTAACACAAAATAAGCTTCATTTTTGCTTAAAAAACTAAGCTTACTTTTATTACTACTATTAATATTACTATTATTATTATTACTATTATTTTTATTATTATTATTACTATTATTATTATTATTATTATTATTATTATTATTATTATTATTATTATTATTATTATTATTATTATTATTATTATTATTAATATTATTATTATTAAAAACCGATTATAACTTTTGTATAGTAAATGTTTTTATACCAGTTTTAAAATGAGTTATTAATTTTAGACAATTTCTTGCCTAAAAACACAGATCACAGATGATCTCTTGCATAGAAATGAGAAAACGCTTATATAACACAAAATAACCTTCATTTTTGCTTAGAAAACTAAGCTTACTTTTATTACTACTATTATTATTATTTTTATTATTATTATTATTATTATTATTATTATTTTTATTATTATTACTATTATTATTATTATTATTATTATTATTATTATTATTATTATTATTATTAATATTATTATTATTAAAAACCGAATATAACTTTTGTATAGTAAATGTTTTTATACCAGTTTTAAAATGAGTTATTAATTTTAGACAATTTCTTGCCTAAAAACACAGATCACAGATGATCTCTTGCATAGAAATGAGAAAACGCTCATATAACACAAAATAAGCTTCATTTTTGCTTAGAAAACTAAGCTTACTTTTATTACTACTATTATTATTATTTTTATTATTATTATTATTACTATTATTATTATTATTATTATTATTATTATTATTATTATTATTAAAAACCGATTATAACTTTTGTATAGTAAATGTTTTTATACCACTTTTAAAATGAGTTATTAATTTTAGACAATTTCTTGCCTAAAAACACAGATCACAGATGATCTCTTGCATAGAAATGAGAAAACGCTCATATAACACAAAATAAGCTTCATTTTTGCTTAGAAAACTAAGCTTACTTTTATTACTACTATTATTATTATTTTTATTATTATTATTATTATTACTATTATTTTTATTATTATTATTACTATTATTATTATTATTATTATTATTAATATTATTATTATTAAAACCGATTATAACTTTTGTATAGTAAATGTTTTTATACCATTTTAAAATGAGTTATTAATTTTAGACAATTTCTTGCCTAAAAACACAGATTACAGATGATCTCTTGCATAGAAATGAGAAAACGCTCAGATAACACAAAATAAGCTTCATTTTTGCTTAGAAAAACTAAGCTTTAATTTAGAAAGAAATTCATTATTATAAGTATTATTATTATTATTATTTACTACTATAATTATTATTATTATTATTATTGTTGTTATTATTACTATTATTATTGTTTATATTATTATTATTATTATTAAAAACCGATTATAACTTTTGTATAGTAAATGTTTTTATACCAGTTTTAAAATGAGTGATTTACTTTAGACAATTTTTTGCCTAAAAACTATAAAATGGCTTAGATTGCCTAAAAACACAGATCACACATGATCTTTTGCATAGAAATGAGATAACGCTCATGTAACACACAAAATAAGCTTCATTTTTCCTTAATAAAAGTATTAATATTATTATTACTTTTGTTACTATTACTATTATTATTATTATTATTATTATTATTATTATTATTAATATTATTATTATTATTATTATTATTATTATTATTATTATTATTATTGTCATTATTATTATTATTATTATTAAAAAATTATATTAAACAGGCAGAAAACGTCGTATTCTGACACAAAAATACGAATTACGTTATAGACTTGACGAGAACGGCGTATCTCGGTCTCTTATAGGACTCTTATAGGGTCAAAAGTATCAGTTTGGATTAAAACAAATTATTTTTGTTGACTCTCAGTCTGAATTGTTCATCAGTTCAAACAAAAACGGCTTATTTTAGACGATCTTTTGCTTTGAACAAGAAAACTTATATCGAACAGACTAAAAACGTATTAATCTGGCATAAAAGAGCAATTTATGTATCACTTTGGATAAAGGCAGCTAATCCTATTCGTTTCATTGCTTAAAATAGACAAAATTGTTAATAAATCTAACAAAAACGCTGTATTCTAGCACAAAATACTAATTACATTATAGTTTCGACGAGAATAGCTTATTTGGAATGATTCTATGCTTCCAAACGAGTAAATTTTTATTAAACAGATGCCAAACATCATGTTTTGTCCTATAAAGACATTTTATATTGCAGTTTGTATTAAAACAAAATATTTTCGTTGATTCTTTGTTAGAAGCAGCAAACCTAACATTAAAGAATCTGAAAACTTTGTATTCGGACACAAACCACCGAATTTTGTATCAGTTTAGACAAAAACGGTTGATTTTCGACAATATTTTGCTTTGAACAAGAAAACTTATATCAAACTGACTAAAAACGTCTTATTTTAGCACAAAACAAAAGATCTGCGTTATAGTCTTAACGAGAGCTGTTAATTTCAAACAGTTCTATGCTTTGAAACGAGTAAACTTTCACAGAACAGAGGAAAAACATCTTATTTCGCCTTTTAAAAACGATTCATGCCACAGTTAGGATGAAAACCAATTATTTTCGTTAATTCATTGTTACAAACAAGAAACCTTACATCAAAGTAACTGAAAACCCCTAATTCAGGCACAGAAATTCGAATTACGTTTCAGTCTGGACAAAAACTGCTTACTTTAGACGATCCTTTGTTTTGAATACAAAAACTTACATTAAAAAGATTAAAACGTCTTATTCTGGCTGAAAACTGCAAATTATGTATTACTTTGAATAAAAGCAGTTTATCCTGATTACTCCTTTGCTTAGAATGGAGCAAACTTGTATAAAACTTAATGAAAACTTTAAATTTCGTCTCAAAGAAATAATCTATGTTATAGTTTTGACCAGAACTGTTAATTTCAAACGATTTTATGCCCCCAAACGAGAAAACTTTCACAAAACAGATGCCAAACGTCTTAGTTCGTTTTATTAAAACGACATGTTACAGTTTAAACAAAAACAAATTATTTTAGTTGTGTCAAAATAATTTATTTCGAATGATTCAATTGAGCGAAACGAGTAAACTTTTATAGGACAGATGCAAAATACCATATTACCACATAAATCGTTATTTTAATGCAAAGTATTAGCTTTTGCACTTGTTAATTAAAGTTTGCTTACTTCGAAGTATGTAATCGTCCGAAATAATTTTTTTTTGTCAAAACTATAACGTAATTTGTTTTTTTGAGCCTGAATATAGAGTTTTCATTACGTTTTATAGTAGTTTACTCTACTCTAAGCATAGAATCAAACAGTGTAATCCGCTTTTGTTAAAACTGATACATAATTTGCTCTTATTTTCGAGAATAAGACGTTTTCAATATGCAGTAATTTGCAGTTTTCAGCCAGAATAAGACGTTTTTAATCTTTTTAATGTAAGTTTTTGTATTCAAAACAAAGGATCGTCTAAAGTAAGCAGTTTTTGTCCAGACTGAAACGTAATTCGAATTTCTGTGCCTGAATAAGGGGTTTTCAGTTTCTTTGATGTAAGGTTTCTTGTTTGTAACAATGAATTAACGAAAATAATTGGTTTTTATCCAAACTGTGGCATGAATCGTTTTTAAAAGGCGAAATAAGATGTTTTTCCTCTGTTCAGTGAAAGTTTACTCGTTTCAAAGCATAGAACCGTTTGAAATTAACAGCTCTCGTTAAGACTATAAAACAAATCTTTTGTTTTGTGCTAAAATAAGACGTTTTTAGTCAGTTTGATATAAGTTTTCTTATTCAAAGCAAAATATTGTCGAAAATCAACCGTTTTTGTCTAAACTGATACAAAATTCGGTGGTTTGTGTCCGAATACCAAGTTTTCAGATTCTTTAATGTTAGGTTTGCTGCTTCTAACAAAGAATCAACGAAAATATTTTGTTTTAATACAAACTGCAATATAAAATGTCTTTATAGGACAAAACATGATGTTTGGCATCTGTTTAATAAAAATTTACTCGTTTGGAAGCATAGAACCATTCCAAATAAGCTATTCTCGTCGAAACTATAATGTAATTAGTATTTGGTGCTAGAATACAGGGTTTTTGTTAGATTTATCAACAATTTTGTCTATTTTAAGCAATGAAACGAATAGGATTAGCTGCCTTTATCCAAAGTGATACATAAATTGCTCTTTAATGCCAGATTAATACGTGTTTAGTCTGTTCGATGTAAGTTTTCTTGTTCAAAGCAAAAGATCGTCTAAAATAAGCCGGTTTTGTTTGAACTGATGAACAATTCAGACTGAGAGTCAACAAAAATAATTTGTTTTAATCCAAACTGATACTTTTTGACCCTATAAGAGTCCGAGATACGCCGTTCTCGTCAAGTCTATAACGTAATTCGTTTTTTTGTGTCAGAATACGACGTTTTCTATGTGTTTAATATAAGTTTTTAATAATAATAATAATAATAATAATAATAATAATAATAATAATAATAATAATAATAATAATAATAATAATAATAATAATAATAATAATAGAAATAATAATAGTAATAAAAGTAAGCTTAGTTTTCTAAGCAAAAATGAAGCTTATTTTGTGTGTTATATGAGCGTTTTCTCATTACTATGCAAGAAATCATCTGTGATGTGTTTTTAGGCAAGAAATTGTCTAAAATTAATAACCCATTTTAAAACTGGTATAAAAACATTTACTATACAAAAGTTAATATTAATAATAATAATAATAATAATAATAATAATGGTAATAGTAACAAAAGTAATAAAAATAATAATACTTTTAATAAGGAAAAATGAAGCTTATTTTGTGTGTTACATGAGCGTAATAATAATAATAATAATTATAATAATAAAAATAATAATAATAGTAATAAAAGTAAGCTTAGTTTTCTAAGCAAAAATGAAGCTTATTTTGTGTGTTATATGAGCGTTTTCTCATTTCTATGCAAGAGATCATCTGTGATGTGTTTTTAGGCAAGAAATTGAATAAAATTAATAACTCATTTTAAAACTGGTATAAAAACATTTACTATACAAAAGTTATAATCGGTTTTTAATAATAATAATATTAATAATAATAATAATAATAATAATAGTAATAATAATAATAAAAATAATAGTAATAATAATAATAATAATAAAAATAATAATAATAGTAGTAATAAAAGTAAGCTTAGTTTTCTAAGCAAAAATAAAGCTTATTTTGTGTTATATGAGCGTTTTCTCATTTCTATTCCAGAGATCATCTGTGATCTGTGTTTTTAGGCAAGAAATTGTCTAAAATTAATAACTCATTTTAAAACTGGTATAAAAACATTTACTATACAAAAGTTATAATCGGTTTTTAATAATAATAATATTAATAATAATAATAATAATAATAATAATAATAATAATAATAATAATAATAATAATAATAACAATAATAGTAATAATAATGATAATAATAATAACAATAATAATGTTAATAATAATAATAACAATAATAACAATAGTAATTGTTTTCAAACTTATATCTCGCTTATGGTTAGTCCTACATGAAAAATGCAAATAAATATTTTTTAATTTATTGGGTCCAATACTTTATTAGAAGAAAAAGAAGATGACATAAAAGTAACTAAAGTCTTCAGAGTCGTTTTTAAATGCTGCATTTTCGTCTTGGTCTATTATTATTATTATTATTATTATTATAATTATTATTATTAAAAACCGATTATAACTTTTGTATAGTATTGTTTTTATACCAGTTTTAAAATGAGTGATTAATTTTAGCCAATTTCTTGCCTAAAAACAATAAAATGGCTTAGATTGCCTAAAAACACAGATCACACATGATCTTTTGCATAGAAATGAGAAAACGCTCAGGTAACACACAAAATAAACTTTATTTTTCCTTATTAAAAGTATTATTATTATTATTACTTTTATTACTATTAAAGCAAATTTTTGTTAAAGATTATTTATATCCAACTCAATAACTCGCTTATGGTTGGTCTTACAAAAGAAATGCAAATAACTCTTTTGTAGGAAATTTTATCAGCTTTAATTTTGAATGAAAAATAAAAATTGATAAAAGTAACTGTTTTCGAGATATAAGCAAAAAACCAAAGTGAAAATTGTTACAGTTACTGAACACAAATGGAATTTAGTTTTCAATGTTTGAGACGAAGACGAAAATGCAGCATTTTAAAACGACTCTGAAGACTTCAGCGACTTTTATGTCACCTCCTTTTTCTTCTAATAAAGTATTGGACCCAATAAATTAAGTGTATTTTAAACCACAAGGCATTTTCTGTTAAAGCACTTTTTTAAAATATTAATTATTTTCAAACTTATATTTCGCTTATGGTTAGTCCTACATGAAAAATGCAAATAACTATTTTGTAGGAAATTTTATCAGCTTTAATTTTAGTAAAAAGATAAAAATTGACAGAAGTAACTGTTTTCGAGATATAAGCAAGAAACCAAAAAAATGTTACCTTAATTAAGCGCTTGCATATAAGCAAATTTAGTACTAAAAACAACTCTGAAGACTTTGGTGACTTTTATGTCTTCTCCTTTTTCCTCTACTAAAGTGTTAGACCCAATTAATATAGTTTAATATCGGTTTTTCAAACATTTTATTTTAAAACAAATTTTTGTTAAAGATTATTTATATTCAACTCTATAACTCGCTTATAGTTGGTCCTACAAAAAAAATGCAATTAACTATTTTGTGGGAAATTTTATCAGCTTTAATTTTGAAAAAAAGATAAAAATTGATACGAGTAACTGTTTTCGAGATATAAGCAAGAAACCAAAAAACTGTTACCTTAATTAAGCGCTTGCATATAAACAAATTTAGTACTATTAGTATTATTTTATTGATGTTATTGTTATTAACATGACGACTAAAAACGACTCTGAAGACTTTGGTGACTTTTATGTCTTCTCCTTTTTCCTCCACTAAAGTGTTAGACACAATTAATTTAGTTTAATTTCAGTTTTTCAAACATTTTATTTTAAAGCAAATTTTTGTTAAGTATTATTTATATCCATCTCTATAACTCGCTTATGCTTGGTCCTACAAGAAAAATGCAAATATCTACTTTGTTGGAAATTTTATCAGCTTTAATTTTGAAAGAAAGATAAAATTTGATAGGTGTAACTGTTTTCGAGATTTAAGCAAAAAACCAAGAAGAAAACTGTAACTGTTACTAAACAAAAATGTTATTCAGTTTTCAATGTTTCAGACGAAGACGAAAATGCAGCATTTAAAAACGACTCTGAAGACTTCAGCGACTTTTATGTCACTTCCTTTTTCTTCTAATAAAGTATTTGACCCAATAAATTAAGTGTATTTTAAATCACAAGACATTTTCTGTTAAAGCACTTTTTTTTAAATATTAATAATTTTTAAACTTATATCTCGCTTATGGTTAGTCTTACATGAAAAATGCAAATAACTATTTTGTAGGAAATTTTATCAGCTTTAATTTTAGTAAAAAGATAAAAATTGATATAAGTAACTGTTTTCGAGATATAAGCAAGAAACCAAAAAACTGTTACCTTAATTAAGCGTTTGCATGTAAGCAAATTTGGTACTATTAGTATTATTATTATTAATGTTATTGTTATTAATATGACGATTAAAGACGACTCTGAAACCTTTAGTGACTTTTATGTCTTCTCCTTTTTCCTCTACTAAAGTGTTAGACACAATTAATTTAGTTTAATTTAAGTTTTTCAAACATTTTATTTTAAAGCAAGTTTTTGTTAAATATTATTTATATCCAACTCTATAACTCGCTTATGGTTGGTCCTACAAGAAAAATGCAAATAACTATTTTGTAGGAAATTTTATCAGCTTTAATTTTGAAAGAAAGATAAAAATTGATAGGAGTAACTGTTTTCGAGATATAAGCAAAAAACCAATAAGAAAACTGTAACTGTTACTGAACAAAAATGTAATTCAGTTTTCAATGTTTGAGACGAAGACGAAAATGCAGCATTTAAAATCGACTCTGAAGACTTCAGTGACTTATATGTCACCTTCTTTTTCTTCTAATAAAGTATTGGACCTAATAAATTAAGTGTATTTTAAATCACAAAACATTTTCTGTTAAAGCACTTTTTTTTAAATATTAATTATTTTCAAACTTATATCTCGCTTATGGTTAGTCCTACATGACAAATGCAAATAACTATTTTGTAGGAAATTTTATCAGCTTTAATTTTAGTAAAAAGATAAAAATTGATAGAAGTAACTGTTTTCGAGATATAAGCAAGAAACTGTTACCTTAATTAAGCGCTTGCATATAAGCAAATTTAGTACTATTAGTATTATTATTATTAATGTTATTGTTATTAATATGACGACTAAAGACGACTCTAAAACCATTAGTGACTTTTATGTCTTCTCCTTTTTCCTCTACTAAAGTGTTAGACACAATTAATTTAGTTAAATTTTAGTTTTTCAAACATTTTATTTTAAAGCAAGTTTTTGTTAAATATTATTTATATCCAACTCTATAACTCGCTTATGGTTGGTCCTACAAGAAAAATGCAAATAACTATTTTGTAAGAAATTTTATCAGCTTTAATCTTGAAAGAAAGATAAAAATTGATAGGAGTAACGGTTTTCGAGATATAAGCAAGAAACCAACTAAGAAAACTGTAACTGTTACTGAACAAAAATGTATTTCAGTGTTCAATGTTTGAGATGAAGGCGAAAATGCAGCATTTAAAGTCGACTGTGAAGACTTCAGTGACTTTTATGTCACCTCCTTTTTCTTCTAATAAAGTATTGGACTCATTAAATTAAGTGTATTTTAAATCACAAGACATTTTCTGTTAAAGCACTTTTTTTTAAATATTAATTATTTTCAAACTTATATCTCGCTTATGGTTAGTCCTACATAAAAAATGCAAGATATTATTTTGTAGGAAATTTTATCAGCTTTAGTTTTAGTAAAACGATAAAAACTGATAGGAGTAACTATTTTCGAGATATAAGCAAGAAACCAAAAAACTGTTACCTTAATTAAGCGTTTGCTTATAAGCAAATTTTGTACTAAAAACAACTCTGAAGACTTTGGTTTTAATTAAGGTAACAGTTTTTTGGTTTCTTGCTGATATTTCGAAAACAGTTACTCCTATCAATTTTTATCTTTTTACCAAATTAAAGCTGATAAAATTTCCTACAAAATAGTTATTTGCATTTTTCATGTAGGACTAAACATAAGCGAGATATAAGTTTGAAAATAATTAATATTTAAAAAAAAAGTGCTTTAACAGAAAATGTCTTGTGATTTAAAATACACTTAATTTATTGGGTCCAATACTTTATTAGAAGAAAAAAGAGGTGACATATAAGTCACTGAAGTCTTCAGAGTCGATTTTAAATGCTGCATTTTCGTCTTCGTCTCAAACATTGAGAACTGAATTACATTTTTGTTCAGTAACTGTAACAGTTTTCACTTTGGTTTTTTGCTTATATCTCGAAAACAGTTGCTCCTATCAATTTTTATCTTTCTTTCAAAATTTAAGCTGATAAAATTTCCTACAAAATAGTTATTTGCATTTTTCTTGTAGGACCAACCATAAGCGAGTTATAGAGTTGGATATAAATAATATTTAACAAAAATTTGCTTTAAAATAAAATGTTTGAAAAACTGAAATTAAACTAAATTAATTGTGTCTAACACTTTAGTAGTGGAAAAAGGAGAAGACATAAGTCACTGAAGTTTTTAGAGTCGTTTGTAAATGCTGCATTTTCGTCTTCGACGACAGTTACTGAACAAAAATGTAATTCAGTTTTCAATGTTTGAGACGAAGACGAAAATGCAGCATTTACTGTCACCTCCTTTTTTCCTCTAATTAAGTATTGGACCCAATAAATTAAGTGTATTTTAAATCACAAGACATTTTCTGTTAAAACTCATTTTTAATTATTAATTATTTTCAAACTTATATCTCGCTTATGGTTAATTCTACATGAAAAATGCAAATAACTATTTTGTAGGAAATTTTTTCACCTTTAATTTTGGTGAAATGATAAAAATTGATAGGAGTAACTGTTTTCGAGATATAAGCAAAAAACAAAAAAACTGTTATCTTAATTAAGCGCTTGCATATAAGCAAATTTAGTACTACTAGTATTGTTATTATAAATGTTATTGTTATTAATATGACGACTAAAGACAACTCTAAGACTTTAGTGACTTTTATGTCTCCTCCTTTTTCTTTTACTAAAGTGTTAAACACAATTAATTTAGTTTAATTTCAGTTTTTCAAACATTTTATTTTAAAGCAAATTTTTGTTAAATATTAAATACTATAAAATGGCTTAGATTGCCTAAAAACACAGATCACACATGATCTTTTGCATAGAAATGAGAAAACGCTCATGTAACACAAAATAAGCTCCATTTTTCCTTATTAAAAGTATTATTATTATTATTATTATTATTATTATTATTACTTTTATTAATATAACTATTATTATTATTATTATTATTATTATTATTATTATTATTATTATTATTATTGTTAATATTATTATTATTATTATTATTATTATTAACTTTTGTATAGTAAATGTTTTTATACCAGTTTTAAAATGAGTTATTAATTTTAGACAATTTCTTGCCTAAAAACACAGATCACAGATGATCTCTTGCATTGAAATGAGAAAACGCTCATATAACACAAAATAAGCTTCATTTTTGCTTAGAAAACTAAGCTTACTTTTATTACTACTATTATTATTATTTTTATTATTATTATTATTATTACTATTATTTTTATTATTATTATTACTATTATTATTATTATTATTATTATTATTAAAAACCGATTATAACTTTTGTAT
The DNA here is from genome assembly GCF_031307605.1 of Tribolium castaneum. NCBI lineage: Eukaryota > Metazoa > Arthropoda > Insecta > Coleoptera > Tenebrionidae > Tribolium > Tribolium castaneum. The sequence continues at coordinate 19,182,818 of NC_087397.1, forward strand.
AGTAAATGTTTTTATACCAGTTTTAAAATGAGTTATTAATTTTAGACAATTTCTTGCCTAAAAACACAGATCACAGATGATCTCTTGCATAGAAATGAGAAAACGCTCAGATAACACAAAATAAGCTTAATTTTTATTTATTAAAAGTATTATTATTATTATTATTATTATTATTATTATTATTATTAACTTTTGTATAGTAAATGTTTTTATACCAATTTTAAAATGAGTTATTAATTTTAGACAATTTCTTGCCTAAAAGCAGATCACAGATGATTTCTTGCATAGAAATTAGAAAACGCTCATATAACACACAAAATAAGCTTCATTTTTGCTTAGAAAACTAAGCTTACTTTTATTACTATTATTATTTTTATTATTATTATTATTATTATTATTATTAGTATTATTATTATTATTATTATTATTATTATTATTATTATTATTATTATTATTGTTATTATTATTATTATTATTATTATTATTATTATTATTATTATTATTATTAATATTATTAAAAAATTATATTAAACAGGCAGAAAACGTCGTATTCTGACACAAAAATACGAATTACGTTATAGACTTGACGAGAACGGCGTATCTCGGTCTCTTATAGGACTCTTATAGGGTCAAAAAGTATCAGTTTGGATTAAAACAAATTATTTTTGTTGACTCTCAGTCTGAATTGTTCATCAGTTCAAACAAAAACGGCTTATTTTAGACGATCTTTTGCTTTGAACAAGAAAACTTATATCGAACAGACTAAAAACGTATTAATCTGGCATAAAAGAGCAATTTATGTATCACTTTGGATAAAGGCAGCTAATCCTATTCGTTTCATTGCTTAAAATAGACAAAATTGTTAATAAATCTAACAAAAACGCTGTATTCTAGCACAAAATACTAATTACATTATAGTTTCGACGAGAATAGCTTATTTGGAATGATTCTATGCTTCCAAACGAGTAAATTTTTATTAAACAGATGCCAAACATCATGTTTTGTCCTATAAAGACATTTTATATTGCAGTTTGTATTAAAACAAAATATTTTCGTTGATTCTTTGTTAGAAGCAGCAAACCTAACATTAAAGAATCTGAAAACTTTGTATTCGGACACAAACCACCGAATTTTGTATCAGTTTAGACAAAAACGGTTGATTTTCGACAATATTTTGCTTTGAACAAGAAAACTTATATCAAACTGACTAAAAACGTCTTATTTTAGCACAAAACAAAAGATCTGCGTTATAGTCTTAACGAGAGCTGTTAATTTCAAACAGTTCTATGCTTTGAAACGAGTAAACTTTCACAGAACAGAGGAAAAACATCTTATTTCGCCTTTTAAAAACGATTCATGCCACAGTTAGGATGAAAACCAATTATTTTCGTTAATTCATTGTTACAAACAAGAAACCTTACATCAAAGTAACTGAAAACCCCTAATTCAGGCACAGAAATTCGAATTACGTTTCAGTCTGGACAAAAACTGCTTACTTTAGACGATCCTTTGTTTTGAATACAAAAACTTACATTAAAAAGATTAAAACGTCTTATTCTGGCTGAAAACTGCAAATTATGTATTACTTTGAATAAAAGCAGTTTATCCTGATTACTCCTTTGCTTAGAATGGAGCAAACTTGTATAAAACTTAATGAAAACTTTAAATTTCGTCTCAAAGAAATAATCTATGTTATAGTTTTGACCAGAACTGTTAATTTCAAACGATTTTATGCCCCCAAACGAGAAAACTTTCACAAAACAGATGCCAAACGTCTTAGTTCGTTTTATTAAAACGACATGTTACAGTTTAAACAAAAACAAATTATTTTAGTTGTGTCAAAATAATTTATTTCGAATGATTCAATTGAGCGAAACGAGTAAACTTTTATAGGACAGATGCAAAATACCATATTACCACATAAATCGTTATTTTAATGCAAAGTATTAGCTTTTGCACTTGTTAATTAAAGTTTGCTTACTTCGAAGTATGTAATCGTCCGAAATAATTTTTTTTTGTCAAAACTATAACGTAATTTGTTTTTTTGAGCCTGAATATAGAGTTTTCATTACGTTTTATAGTAGTTTACTCTACTCTAAGCATAGAATCAAACAGTGTAATCCGCTTTTGTTAAAACTGATACATAATTTGCTCTTATTTTCGAGAATAAGACGTTTTCAATATGCAGTAATTTGCAGTTTTCAGCCAGAATAAGACGTTTTTAATCTTTTTAATGTAAGTTTTTGTATTCAAAACAAAGGATCGTCTAAAGTAAGCAGTTTTTGTCCAGACTGAAACGTAATTCGAATTTCTGTGCCTGAATAAGGGGTTTTCAGTTTCTTTGATGTAAGGTTTCTTGTTTGTAACAATGAATTAACGAAAATAATTGGTTTTTATCCAAACTGTGGCATGAATCGTTTTTAAAAGGCGAAATAAGATGTTTTTCCTCTGTTCAGTGAAAGTTTACTCGTTTCAAAGCATAGAACCGTTTGAAATTAACAGCTCTCGTTAAGACTATAAAACAAATCTTTTGTTTTGTGCTAAAATAAGACGTTTTTAGTCAGTTTGATATAAGTTTTCTTATTCAAAGCAAAATATTGTCGAAAATCAACCGTTTTTGTCTAAACTGATACAAAATTCGGTGGTTTGTGTCCGAATACCAAGTTTTCAGATTCTTTAATGTTAGGTTTGCTGCTTCTAACAAAGAATCAACGAAAATATTTTGTTTTAATACAAACTGCAATATAAAATGTCTTTATAGGACAAAACATGATGTTTGGCATCTGTTTAATAAAAATTTACTCGTTTGGAAGCATAGAACCATTCCAAATAAGCTATTCTCGTCGAAACTATAATGTAATTAGTATTTGGTGCTAGAATACAGGGTTTTTGTTAGATTTATCAACAATTTTGTCTATTTTAAGCAATGAAACGAATAGGATTAGCTGCCTTTATCCAAAGTGATACATAAATTGCTCTTTAATGCCAGATTAATACGTGTTTAGTCTGTTCGATGTAAGTTTTCTTGTTCAAAGCAAAAGATCGTCTAAAATAAGCCGGTTTTGTTTGAACTGATGAACAATTCAGACTGAGAGTCAACAAAAATAATTTGTTTTAATCCAAACTGATACTTTTTGACCCTATAAGAGTCCGAGATACGCCGTTCTCGTCAAGTCTATAACGTAATTCGTTTTTTTGTGTCAGAATACGACGTTTTCTATGTGTTTAATATAAGTTTTTAATAATAATAATAATAATAATAATAATAATAATAATAATAATAATAATAATAATAATAATAATAATAATAATAATAATAATAATAATAGAAATAATAATAGTAATAAAAGTAAGCTTAGTTTTCTAAGCAAAAATGAAGCTTATTTTGTGTGTTATATGAGCGTTTTCTCATTACTATGCAAGAAATCATCTGTGATGTGTTTTTAGGCAAGAAATTGTCTAAAATTAATAACCCATTTTAAAACTGGTATAAAAACATTTACTATACAAAAGTTAATATTAATAATAATAATAATAATAATAATAATAATGGTAATAGTAACAAAAGTAATAAAAATAATAATACTTTTAATAAGGAAAAATGAAGCTTATTTTGTGTGTTACATGAGCGTAATAATAATAATAATAATTATAATAATAAAAATAATAATAATAGTAATAAAAGTAAGCTTAGTTTTCTAAGCAAAAATGAAGCTTATTTTGTGTGTTATATGAGCGTTTTCTCATTTCTATGCAAGAGATCATCTGTGATGTGTTTTTAGGCAAGAAATTGAATAAAATTAATAACTCATTTTAAAACTGGTATAAAAACATTTACTATACAAAAGTTATAATCGGTTTTTAATAATAATAATATTAATAATAATAATAATAATAATAATAGTAATAATAATAATAAAAATAATAGTAATAATAATAATAATAATAAAAATAATAATAATAGTAGTAATAAAAGTAAGCTTAGTTTTCTAAGCAAAAATAAAGCTTATTTTGTGTTATATGAGCGTTTTCTCATTTCTATTCCAGAGATCATCTGTGATCTGTGTTTTTAGGCAAGAAATTGTCTAAAATTAATAACTCATTTTAAAACTGGTATAAAAACATTTACTATACAAAAGTTATAATCGGTTTTTAATAATAATAATATTAATAATAATAATAATAATAATAATAATAATAATAATAATAATAATAATAATAATAACAATAATAGTAATAATAATGATAATAATAATAACAATAATAATGTTAATAATAATAATAACAATAATAACAATAGTAATTGTTTTCAAACTTATATCTCGCTTATGGTTAGTCCTACATGAAAAATGCAAATAAATATTTTTTAATTTATTGGGTCCAATACTTTATTAGAAGAAAAAGAAGATGACATAAAAGTAACTAAAGTCTTCAGAGTCGTTTTTAAATGCTGCATTTTCGTCTTGGTCTATTATTATTATTATTATTATTATTATAATTATTATTATTAAAAACCGATTATAACTTTTGTATAGTATTGTTTTTATACCAGTTTTAAAATGAGTGATTAATTTTAGCCAATTTCTTGCCTAAAAACAATAAAATGGCTTAGATTGCCTAAAAACACAGATCACACATGATCTTTTGCATAGAAATGAGAAAACGCTCAGGTAACACACAAAATAAACTTTATTTTTCCTTATTAAAAGTATTATTATTATTATTACTTTTATTACTATTAAAGCAAATTTTTGTTAAAGATTATTTATATCCAACTCAATAACTCGCTTATGGTTGGTCTTACAAAAGAAATGCAAATAACTCTTTTGTAGGAAATTTTATCAGCTTTAATTTTGAATGAAAAATAAAAATTGATAAAAGTAACTGTTTTCGAGATATAAGCAAAAAACCAAAGTGAAAATTGTTACAGTTACTGAACACAAATGGAATTTAGTTTTCAATGTTTGAGACGAAGACGAAAATGCAGCATTTTAAAACGACTCTGAAGACTTCAGCGACTTTTATGTCACCTCCTTTTTCTTCTAATAAAGTATTGGACCCAATAAATTAAGTGTATTTTAAACCACAAGGCATTTTCTGTTAAAGCACTTTTTTAAAATATTAATTATTTTCAAACTTATATTTCGCTTATGGTTAGTCCTACATGAAAAATGCAAATAACTATTTTGTAGGAAATTTTATCAGCTTTAATTTTAGTAAAAAGATAAAAATTGACAGAAGTAACTGTTTTCGAGATATAAGCAAGAAACCAAAAAAATGTTACCTTAATTAAGCGCTTGCATATAAGCAAATTTAGTACTAAAAACAACTCTGAAGACTTTGGTGACTTTTATGTCTTCTCCTTTTTCCTCTACTAAAGTGTTAGACCCAATTAATATAGTTTAATATCGGTTTTTCAAACATTTTATTTTAAAACAAATTTTTGTTAAAGATTATTTATATTCAACTCTATAACTCGCTTATAGTTGGTCCTACAAAAAAAATGCAATTAACTATTTTGTGGGAAATTTTATCAGCTTTAATTTTGAAAAAAAGATAAAAATTGATACGAGTAACTGTTTTCGAGATATAAGCAAGAAACCAAAAAACTGTTACCTTAATTAAGCGCTTGCATATAAACAAATTTAGTACTATTAGTATTATTTTATTGATGTTATTGTTATTAACATGACGACTAAAAACGACTCTGAAGACTTTGGTGACTTTTATGTCTTCTCCTTTTTCCTCCACTAAAGTGTTAGACACAATTAATTTAGTTTAATTTCAGTTTTTCAAACATTTTATTTTAAAGCAAATTTTTGTTAAGTATTATTTATATCCATCTCTATAACTCGCTTATGCTTGGTCCTACAAGAAAAATGCAAATATCTACTTTGTTGGAAATTTTATCAGCTTTAATTTTGAAAGAAAGATAAAATTTGATAGGTGTAACTGTTTTCGAGATTTAAGCAAAAAACCAAGAAGAAAACTGTAACTGTTACTAAACAAAAATGTTATTCAGTTTTCAATGTTTCAGACGAAGACGAAAATGCAGCATTTAAAAACGACTCTGAAGACTTCAGCGACTTTTATGTCACTTCCTTTTTCTTCTAATAAAGTATTTGACCCAATAAATTAAGTGTATTTTAAATCACAAGACATTTTCTGTTAAAGCACTTTTTTTTAAATATTAATAATTTTTAAACTTATATCTCGCTTATGGTTAGTCTTACATGAAAAATGCAAATAACTATTTTGTAGGAAATTTTATCAGCTTTAATTTTAGTAAAAAGATAAAAATTGATATAAGTAACTGTTTTCGAGATATAAGCAAGAAACCAAAAAACTGTTACCTTAATTAAGCGTTTGCATGTAAGCAAATTTGGTACTCTTAGTATTATTATTATTAATGTTATTGTTATTAATATGACGATTAAAGACGACTCTGAAACCTTTAGTGACTTTTATGTCTTCTCCTTTTTCCTCTACTAAAGTGTTAGACACAATTAATTTAGTTTAATTTAAGTTTTTCAAACATTTTATTTTAAAGCAAGTTTTTGTTAAATATTATTTATATCCAACTCTATAACTCGCTTATGGTTGGTCCTACAAGAAAAATGCAAATAACTATTTTGTAGGAAATTTTATCAGCTTTAATTTTGAAAGAAAGATAAAAATTGATAGGAGTAACTGTTTTCGAGATATAAGCAAAAAACCAATAAGAAAACTGTAACTGTTACTGAACAAAAATGTAATTCAGTTTTCAATGTTTGAGACGAAGACGAAAATGCAGCATTTAAAATCGACTCTGAAGACTTCAGTGACTTATATGTCACCTTCTTTTTCTTCTAATAAAGTATTGGACCTAATAAATTAAGTGTATTTTAAATCACAAAACATTTTCTGTTAAAGCACTTTTTTTTAAATATTAATTATTTTCAAACTTATATCTCGCTTATGGTTAGTCCTACATGACAAATGCAAATAACTATTTTGTAGGAAATTTTATCAGCTTTAATTTTAGTAAAAAGATAAAAATTGATAGAAGTAACTGTTTTCGAGATATAAGCAAGAAACTGTTACCTTAATTAAGCGCTTGCATATAAGCAAATTTAGTACTATTAGTATTATTATTATTAATGTTATTGTTATTAATATGACGACTAAAGACGACTCTAAAACCATTAGTGACTTTTATGTCTTCTCCTTTTTCCTCTACTAAAGTGTTAGACACAATTAATTTAGTTAAATTTTAGTTTTTCAAACATTTTATTTTAAAGCAAGTTTTTGTTAAATATTATTTATATCCAACTCTATAACTCGCTTATGGTTGGTCCTACAAGAAAAATGCAAATAACTATTTTGTAAGAAATTTTATCAGCTTTAATCTTGAAAGAAAGATAAAAATTGATAGGAGTAACGGTTTTCGAGATATAAGCAAGAAACCAACTAAGAAAACTGTAACTGTTACTGAACAAAAATGTATTTCAGTGTTCAATGTTTGAGATGAAGGCGAAAATGCAGCATTTAAAGTCGACTGTGAAGACTTCAGTGACTTTTATGTCACCTCCTTTTTCTTCTAATAAAGTATTGGACTCATTAAATTAAGTGTATTTTAAATCACAAGACATTTTCTGTTAAAGCACTTTTTTTTAAATATTAATTATTTTCAAACTTATATCTCGCTTATGGTTAGTCCTACATAAAAAATGCAAGATATTATTTTGTAGGAAATTTTATCAGCTTTAGTTTTAGTAAAACGATAAAAACTGATAGGAGTAACTATTTTCGAGATATAAGCAAGAAACCAAAAAACTGTTACCTTAATTAAGCGTTTGCTTATAAGCAAATTTTGTACTAAAAACAACTCTGAAGACTTTGGTTTTAATTAAGGTAACAGTTTTTTGGTTTCTTGCTGATATTTCGAAAACAGTTACTCCTATCAATTTTTATCTTTTTACCAAATTAAAGCTGATAAAATTTCCTACAAAATAGTTATTTGCATTTTTCATGTAGGACTAAACATAAGCGAGATATAAGTTTGAAAATAATTAATATTTAAAAAAAAAGTGCTTTAACAGAAAATGTCTTGTGATTTAAAATACACTTAATTTATTGGGTCCAATACTTTATTAGAAGAAAAAAGAGGTGACATATAAGTCACTGAAGTCTTCAGAGTCGATTTTAAATGCTGCATTTTCGTCTTCGTCTCAAACATTGAGAACTGAATTACATTTTTGTTCAGTAACTGTAACAGTTTTCACTTTGGTTTTTTGCTTATATCTCGAAAACAGTTGCTCCTATCAATTTTTATCTTTCTTTCAAAATTTAAGCTGATAAAATTTCCTACAAAATAGTTATTTGCATTTTTCTTGTAGGACCAACCATAAGCGAGTTATAGAGTTGGATATAAATAATATTTAACAAAAATTTGCTTTAAAATAAAATGTTTGAAAAACTGAAATTAAACTAAATTAATTGTGTCTAACACTTTAGTAGTGGAAAAAGGAGAAGACATAAGTCACTGAAGTTTTTAGAGTCGTTTGTAAATGCTGCATTTTCGTCTTCGACGACAGTTACTGAACAAAAATGTAATTCAGTTTTCAATGTTTGAGACGAAGACGAAAATGCAGCATTTACTGTCACCTCCTTTTTTCCTCTAATTAAGTATTGGACCCAATAAATTAAGTGTATTTTAAATCACAAGACATTTTCTGTTAAAACTCATTTTTAATTATTAATTATTTTCAAACTTATATCTCGCTTATGGTTAATTCTACATGAAAAATGCAAATAACTATTTTGTAGGAAATTTTTTCACCTTTAATTTTGGTGAAATGATAAAAATTGATAGGAGTAACTGTTTTCGAGATATAAGCAAAAAACAAAAAAACTGTTATCTTAATTAAGCGCTTGCATATAAGCAAATTTAGTACTACTAGTATTGTTATTATAAATGTTATTGTTATTAATATGACGACTAAAGACAACTCTAAGACTTTAGTGACTTTTATGTCTCCTCCTTTTTCTTTTACTAAAGTGTTAAACACAATTAATTTAGTTTAATTTCAGTTTTTCAAACATTTTATTTTAAAGCAAATTTTTGTTAAATATTAAATACTATAAAATGGCTTAGATTGCCTAAAAACACAGATCACACATGATCTTTTGCATAGAAATGAGAAAACGCTCATGTAACACAAAATAAGCTCCATTTTTCCTTATTAAAAGTATTATTATTATTATTATTATTATTATTATTATTACTTTTATTAATATAACTATTATTATTATTATTATTATTATTATTATTATTATTATTATTATTATTGTTAATATTATTATTATTATTATTATTATTATTAACTTTTGTATAGTAAATGTTTTTATACCAGTTTTAAAATGAGTTATTAATTTTAGACAATTTCTTGCCTAAAAACACAGATCACAGATGATCTCTTGCATTGAAATGAGAAAACGCTCATATAACACAAAATAAGCTTCATTTTTGCTTAGAAAACTAAGCTTACTTTTATTACTACTATTATTATTATTTTTATTATTATTATTATTATTACTATTATTTTTATTATTATTATTACTATTATTATTATTATTATTATTATTATTAAAAACCGATTATAACTTTTGTATAGTAAATGTTTTTATACCAGTTTTAAAATGAGTTATTAATTTTAGACAATTTCTTGCCTAAAAACACAGATCACAGATGATCTCTTGCATAGAAATGAGAAAACGCTCAGATAACACAAAATAAGCTTAATTTTTATTTATTAAAAGTATTATTATTATTATTATTATTATTATTATTATTATTATTAACTTTTGTATAGTAAATGTTTTTATACCAGTTTTAAAATGAGTTATTAATTTTAGACAATTTCTTGCCTAAAAGCAGATCACAGATGATTTCTTGCATAGAAATTAGAAAACGCTCATATAACACACAAAATAAGCTTCATTTTTGCTTAGAAAACTAAGCTTACTTTTATTACTATTATTATTTTTATTATTATTATTATTATTATTATTATTAGTATTATTATTATTATTATTATTATTATTATTATTATTATTATTATTATTATTGTTATTATTATTATTATTATTATTATTATTATTATTATTATTATTATTATTAATATTATTAAAAAATTATATTAAACAGACAGAAAACGTCGTATTCTGACACAAAAAAACGAATTACGTTATAGACTTGACGAGAGCGGCGTATCTCGGACTCTTATAGGACTCTTATAGGGTCAAAAAGTATCTGTTTGGATTAAAACAAATTATTTTTGTTGTCTCTCAGTCTGAATTGTTTATCAGTTCAAACAAAAACGGCTTATTTTAGACGATCTTTTGCTTTGAACAAGAAAACTTACATCGAACAGACTAAAAACGTATTAATCTGGCATAAAAGAGCAATTTATGTATCACTTTGGATAAAGGCAGCTAATGCTATTCGTTTCATTGCTTAAAATAGACAAAATTGTTAATAAATCTAACAAAAACGCTGTATTCTAGCACAAAATACTAATTACATTATAGTTTCGACGAGAATAGTTTATTTGGAATGATTCTATGCTTCCAAACGAGTAAATTTTTATTAAACAGATGCCAAACATCATGTTTTGTCCTATAAAGACATTTTGTATTGCAGTTTGTATTAAAACAAAATATTTTCGTTGATTCTTTGTTAGAAGCAGCAAACCTAACATTAAAGAATCTGAAAACTTTTTATTCGGACACAAACCACCGAATTTTGTATCAGTTTAGACAAAAACGGTTGATTTTCAACAATATTTTGCTTTGAACAAGAAAACTTATATCAAACTGACTAAAAACGTCTTATTTTAGCACAAAACAAAAGATTTGCGTTATAGTCTTAACGAGAGCTCTTAATTTCAAACCGTTCTATGCTTTGAAACGAGTAAACTTTCACTGAACAGAGGAAAAACATCTTATTTCGCCTTTTACAAACGATTCATGCCACAGTTAGGATAAAAACCAATTATTTTCGTTAATTCATTGTTACAAACAAGAAACCTTACATCAAAGTAACTGAAAACCCCTTATTCAGGCACAGAAACGAGTAAACTTTTATAGGACAGATGCAAAATACCATATTACCACATAAATCGTTATTTTAAAGCAAAGTATTAGCTTTTGCACTTGTTCAAGTAAAGTTTGCTTACTTCGAAGTATGTAATCGTCCGAAATAATTTTTTTTGTCAAAACTATAACGTAATTTGTTTTTTGAGCTTGAATATAGAGTTTTCATTACGTTTTATAGTAGTTTACTCTACTCTAAGCATAGAATCAAACAGTGTAATCCGCTTTTGTTAAAACTGATACATAATTTGCTCTTATTTTCGAGAATAAGACGTTTTCAATATGTTTGATAAAATTTTTCTTGTTTATAGCAAGGAATCGTTTAAAATAAGCTGTATTTGCCTAAACTGATACGTAATTCGATATTTGTGCATGGATACGAAGTTTTCAGTTTCTTTGACGTGAAATTTCTTGTTGCAAAAGGTAATAATTTGCTTTAAAACAACGCTTTATATGGTAATATGTGGTTTTGCATCTGCCCCATAAAAGTTCATTAGTTTCGAATCATAAAATCGTTTGAAATAAACAGTGCTGGTCGAAACTATAACGTAAATTATTTCTTTGAGACGAAATTTAAAGTTTTCATTAAGTTTTATACAAGTTTACTCTATTCTAAGTAAAGGAGTAATCAGGATAAATTGCTTTTATCTAGAGTAATATATAATTTGCAGTTTTCAGCCAGAATAAGACGTTTTTAATCTTTTTAATGTAAGCTTTTGTATTCAAAACAAAGGATCGTCTAAAGTAAGTAGTTTTTGTCCAGACTGAAACGTAATTCGAATTTCTGTGCCTGAATAAGGGGTTTTCAGTTTCTTTGATGTAAGGTTTCTTGTTTGTAACAATGAATTAACGAAAATAATTGGTTTTTATCCTAACTGTGGCATGAATCGCTTTTAAAAGGCGAAATAAGATGTTTTTCCTCTGTTCAGAGAAAGTTTACTCGTTTCAAAGCATAGAACCGTTTGAAATTAACAGCTCTCGTTAAGACTATAACGCAGATCTTTTGTTTTGTGCTAAAATAAGACGTTTTTAATTAGTTTGACATAAGTTTTCTTGTTCAAAGCAAAATATTGTCGAAAATCAACCGTTTTTGTCTAAACTGATACAAAATTCGGTGGTTTGTGTCCGAATACAAAGTTTTCAGATTCTTTAATGCTAGGTTTGCTGCTTCTAACAAAGAATCAACGAAAATATTTTGTTTTAATACAAACTGCAATATAAAATGTCTTTATAGGACAAAACATGATGTTTGGCATGTTTAATAAAAATTTACTCGTTTGGAAGCATAGAATCATTCCAAATAAGCTATTCTCGTCGAAACTATAATGTAATTAGTATTTTGTGCTAGAATACAGCGTTTTTGTTAGATTTATAAACAATTTTGTCTATTTTAAGCAATGAAACGAATAGGATTAGCTGCCTTTATTCAAAGTGATACATAAATTGCTCTTTTATGCCAGATTAATACGTTTTTAGTCTGTTCGATGTAAGTTTTCTTGTTCAAAGCAAAAGATCGTCTAAAACAAATCGTTTTTGTTTGAACTGATGAACAATTCAGACTGAGAGTCAACAAAAATAATTTGTTTTAATCCAAACTGATACTTTTTGACCCTATAAGAGTCCTATAAGAGTCCGAGATACGCCGTTCTCGTCAAGTCTATAACGTAATTCGTTTTTTTGTGTCAGAATACGACGTATTCTGTCTGTTTAATATAATTTTTTAATAATAATAATAATAATAATAATAACAATAATAATAATAATAATAATAATAATAATAATAATAATAAAATTAATAATAGTAATAAAAGTAAGCTTAGTTTTCTAAGCAAAAATAAAGCTTATTTTGTGTGTTATATGAGCGATTTCTCGTTTCTATGCAAGAAATCATCTGTTATCTGTGTTTTTAGGCAAGAAATTGTCTAAAATTATTAACTCATTTTAAAACTGGTATAAAAACATTTACTACACAAAAGTTAATAATAATAATAATAATAATAATAATAATAATAATAATAATAATAATAATAATAATAATAATAATAATAGTAATAATAATAATAATACTTTTAATAAGGAAAAATGAAGCTTATTTTGTGTGTTACATGAGCGTTTTCTCATTTCTATGCAAAAGATCATGTGTGATCTGTGTTTTTAGGCAATCTAAGCAATTTTATAGTTTTTAGGCAAGAAATTGTCTAAAATAAATCACTCATTTTAAAACTGGTATAAAAACATTTACTATACAAAAGTTAATAATAATAATAATAATAATGATAATAATACTTATAATAATGAATTTCTTTCTAAATTAAAGCTTAGTTTTTCTAAGCAAAAATGAAGCTTATTTTGTGTTATCTGAGCGTTTTCTCATTTCTATGCAGGAGATCATCTGTGATCTGTGTTTTTAGGCAAGAAATTGTCTAAAATTAATAACTCATTTTAAAACTGGTATAAAAACATTTACTATACAAAAGTTAAAATCGGTTTTTAATAATAATAATATTAATAATAATAATAATAATAATAATAATAATAATAATAATATTAGTAATAATCATAATAAAAATAATAGTAATAATAATAATAAAAATAATAGTAATAATAATAATAATAATAATAATAAAAGTAAGCTTAGTTTTCTAAGCAAAAATGAAGCTTATTTTGTGTGTTATATGAATGTTTTCTCATTTCTATGCAAGAAATCATCTGTGATCTGTGTTTTTAGGCAAGAAATTGTCTAAAATTAATAACTCATTTTAAAACTGGTATAAAAACATTTACTATACAAAAGTTATAATCGGTTCTTAATAATAATAATAATAATAATATTAACAATAATAATAACAATAATAATAATAATAATATTAATAATAATAATAATAATAATAATAATAATATTAATAATAAAAATAATAATAATAGTAATAAAAGTAAGCTTAGTTTTCTAAGCAAAAATGAAGCTTATTTTGTGTTATATGTGCGTTTTCTCATTTCTATGCAAGAGATCATCTGTGATCTGTGTTTTTACTATACAAAAGTTAATAATAATAATAATATAAATATAATAATAATAATAATTCTAACAATAATAATAATAATAATAATAATAGTAATAGAAACAAAAGTAATAATATTAATAATACTTTTAATAAGGAAAAATAGAGCTTATTTTGTGTGTTACATGAGCGTTTTCTCATTTCTATGCGAAAGATCATGTGTGATCTGTGTTTTTAGGCAATCTAAGCCATTTTATAGTTTTTAATATTTAACAAAAATTTGCTTTAAAATAAAATGTTTGAAAAACTGAAATTAAACAAAATTAATCGTGTCTAACACTTTAGTAGAGGAAAAAGGAGGAGACATAAAAGTCACTAAAGTCTTAAATGTAATACAGTTTTCAATGTTTGAGACGAAGACGAAAATGCAGCATTTACTGTCACTTTAATTTTAGTAAAAATTTTAGTAAAAAGATAAAAATTGATAGGAGTAACTGTTTTCGAGATATAAGCAAGAAACCAAAAAACTGTTACCTTAATTAAGCGCTTGCATATAAGCAAATTTAGTACTAAAAACAACTCTAAAGACTTTGGTGACTTTTATGTCTTCTCCTTTTTCCTCTACTAAAGTGTTAGACACAATTAATTTAGTTTAATATCGGTTTTTCAAACATTTTATTTTAAAGCAAATTTTTGTTAAAGATTATTTATATCCAACTCTATAACTCGCTTATGGTTGGTCCTACAAGAAAAATGCAAATAACTAATTTGTAGGAAATTTTATCAGCTTTAATTTTGATAGAAAGTTAAAAATTGATAGGAGTAATTGTTTTCGAGATATAAGCAAAAAACCAAAGTGAAAACTGTTACAGTTACTGAACAAAAATGTAATTCAGTTTTCAATGTTTGAGACGAAGACAAAAATGCAGCATTTAAATCGACTCTGAAGACTTCAGTGACTTATATGTCACCACCTTTTTCTTCTAATAAAGTATTAAACCTAATAAATTAAGTGTATTTTAAATCACAAAACATTTTCTGTTAAAGCACTTTTTTTTTAAATATTAATAATTTTTAAAGTTATATCTCGCTTATGGTTAGTCCTACATGAAAAATGCATTTAACTATTTTGTAGGAAATTTTATCAGCTTTAATTTTAGTAATAAGATAAAAATTGATAGAAGTAACTGTTTTCGAGATATAAGCAAGAAACTGTTACCTTAATTAAGCGCTTGCATATAAGCAAATTTAGTACTATTAGTATTATTATTATTATTAATGTTATTGTTATTAATATGACGACTAAAAACGACTCTCAAGACTTTGGTGACTTTTATGTCTTCTCCTTTTTCCTCCACTAAAGTGTTAGTCTTAATTAATTTAGTTTAATTTCGGTTTTTCAAACATTTTATTTTAAAGCAAATTTTTGTTAAATATTATTAATATCCACCTTTATAACTCGCTTATACTTGGTCCTACAAGAAAAATGCAAATTACTATTTTGTAGGAAATTTTATCAGCTTTAATTTTAGTAATAAGATAAAAATTGATAGGAGTAACTGTTTTCGAGATATAAGCAAGAAACCAAAAAACTGTTACCTTAATAAAGCGCTTGCATATAAGCAAATTTAGTACTATTAGTATTATTATTATTAATGTTATTGTGATTAATATGACGACCAAAAACGACTCTGAAGACTTTGGTGACTTTTGTGTTTTCTCCTTTTTCCTATACTAAAGTGTTAGACTCAATTAATTTAGTTTAATTTAGGTTTTTCAAACATTTTATTTTAAAGCAAATTTTTGTTAAATATTATTAATATCCACCTTTATAACTCGCTTATACTTGGTCCTACAAGAAAAATGCAAATTACTATTTTGTAGGAAATTTTATCAGCTTTAATTTTAGTAAAAAGATAAAAATTGATAGGAGTAACTGTTTTCGAGATATAAGCAAGAAACCAAAAAACTGTTACCTTAATTAAGCGCGGATATAAGCAAATTTAGTATTAAAAACAACTCTGAAGACTTTGGTGACTTTTATATCTTCTCCTTTTTCCTATACTAAAGTGTTAGACCCAATTAATTTAGTTTAATATCGGTTTTTCAAACATTTTATTTTAAGCAAATTTTTGTTAAAGATTATTTATATCCAACTCTATAACTCGCTTATGGTTGGTTCTACAAAAAAATGTAAATAACTAGTTTGTAGGAAATTTTATCAGCTTTAATTTTGAAAAAAATATAAAAATTGATAGGAGTAACTGTTTTCGAGATATAAGCAAGAAACCAAAAAACTGTTACCTTAATTAAACGTTTGCATATAAGCAAATTTAGTACTATTAGTATTATTATTATTAATGTTATTGTTATTAATATGACGACTAAAGACGACTCTGAAACATTTAGTGACTTTTATGTCTTCTCCTTTTTCCTCTACTAAAGTGTTAGACACAATTAATTTAGTTTAATTCCGGTTTTTCCAGCATTTTATTTTAAAGCAAATTTTTGTTAAATATTATTTATATCCAACTCTATAACTCGTTTATGCTTGGTCCTACAAGAAAAATGTAAATAACTATTTTGTTGGAAATTTTATCAGCTTTAATTTTGGAAAAAAGATAAAATTTGATAGGAGTAACTGTTTTCGAGATATAAGCAAATAACCAATAAGAAAACTGTGACTGTTACTGAACAAAAATGTAATCCAGTTTTCAATGTTTGAGACGAAGACGAAAATGCAGCATTTAAAAACGACTCTGAAGATTTCAGTGACATTTATGTCACCTCCATTTTCTTCTAATAAAGTATTGGACCCAATAAATTAAGTGTATTTTAAATCACAAGACATTTTCTGTTAAAGCACTTTTTTTTAAAATATTAATTATTATCAAACTTATATCTCGCTTATGGTTAGTCCTACATGAAAAATGCAAATAACTATTTTGTAGTAAATTTTATCAGCTTTAATTTTAGTAATAAAATAAAAATTGATAGAAGTAACTGTTTTCGAGATATAAGCAAGAAACTGTTACCTTAATTAAGCGCTTGCATATAAGCAAATTTAGTACTATTAGTATTATTAATATTAATGTTATTGTTATTAATATGACGACTAAAAACGACTCTCAAGACATTGGTGACTTTTATGTCTTCCCCTTTTTCCTCCACTAAAGTGTTAGTCTTAATTAATTTAGTTTAATTTCGGTTTTTTAAACATTTTATTTTAAAGCAAATTTTTGTTAAAGATTATTTATATCCAACTCTATAACTCGCTTATGGTTGGTCCTACAAGAAAAATGCAAGTAGCTATTTTGTAGGAAATTTTATCAGCTTTAATCCTAAAAAAAAGATAAAAATTGATAAAAGTAACTGTTTTCGAGATATAAGCAAAAAACCAATAAGAAAACTGTAACTGCTACAGAACAAAAATGTAATTCAATTTTCAATTTTTGAGACGAAGACGAAAATGCAGCATTTAAAATCGACTCTGAAGACTTCAGTGACTTTTATGTCACCTCCTTTTTCTTCTAATAATGTATTGGACCCATTAAATTAAGTCTATTTTAAATCACAAGACATTTTCTGTTAAAGCACTTTTTTTTAAATATTAATTATTATCAAACTTATTTTTCGCTTATGGTTAGTCCTACATAAAAAATGCAAATTACTATTTTGTAGGAAATTTTATCAGCTTTAATTTTAGTAAAAAGATAAAAATTGATAGGAGTAACTGTTTTCGAGATATAAGCAAGAAACCAAAAAACTGTTACCTTAATTAAGCGCTTGCATATAAGCAAATTTAGTATTAAAAACAACTCTGAAGACTTTGGTGACTTTTATATCTTCTCCTTTTTCCTATACTAAAGTGTTAGACCCAATTAATTTAGTTTAATATCGGTTTTTCAAACATTTTATTTTAAGCAAATTTTTGTTAAAGATTATTTATATCCAACTCTATAACTCGCTTATGGTTGGTCCTACAAAAAAATGTAAATAACTAGTTTGTAGGAAATTTTATCAGCTTTAATTTTGAAAAAAATATAAAAATTGATAGGAGTAACTGTTTTCGAGATATAAGCAAGAAACCAAAAAACTGTTACCTTAATTAAACGTTTGCATATAAGCAAATTTAGTACTATTAGTATTATTATTATTAATGTTATTGTTATTAATATGACGACTAAAGACGACTCTGAAACATTTAGTGACTTTTATGTCTTCTCCTTTTTCCTCTACTAAAGTGTTAGACACAATTAATTTAGTTTAATTCCGGTTTTTCCAGCATTTTATTTTAAAGCAAATTTTTGTTAAATATTATTTATATCCAACTCTATAACTCGTTTATGCTTGGTCCTACAAGAAAAATGTAAATAACTATTTTGTTGGAAATTTTATCAGCTTTAATTTTGGAAAAAAGATAAAATTTGATAGGAGTAACTGTTTTCGAGATATAAGCAAATAACCAATAAGAAAACTGTGACTGTTACTGAACAAAAATGTAATCCAGTTTTCAATGTTTGAGACGAAGACGAAAATGCAGCATTTAAAAACGACTCTGAAGATTTCAGTGACATTTATGTCACCTCCATTTTCTTCTAATAAAGTATTGGACCCAATAAATTAAGTGTATTTTAAATCACAAGACATTTTCTGTTAAAGCACTTTTTTTTTAAATATTAATTATTATCAAACTTATATCTCGCTTATGGTTAGTCCTACATGAAAAATGCAAATAACTATTTTGTAGTAAATTTTATCAGCTTTAATTTTAGTAATAAAATAAAAATTGATAGAAGTAACTGTTTTCGAGATATAAGCAAGAAACTGTTACCTTAATTAAGCGCTTGCATATAAGCAAATTTAGTACTATTAGTATTATTAATATTAATGTTATTGTTATTAATATGACGACTAAAAACGACTCTCAAGACATTGGTGACTTTTATGTCTTCCCCTTTTTCCTCCACTAAAGTGTTAGTCTTAATTAATTTAGTTTAATTTCGGTTTTTTAAACATTTTATTTTAAAGCAAATTTTTGTTAAAGATTATTTATATCCAACTCTATAACTTGCTTATGGTTGGTCCTACAAGAAAAATGCAAGTAGCTATTTTGTAGGAAATTTTATCAGCTTTAATCCTAAAAAAAAGATAAAAATTGATAAAAGTAACTGTTTTCGAGATATAAGCAAAAAACCAATAAGAAAACTGTAACTGCTACAGAACAAAAATGTAATTCAATTTTCAATTTTTGAGACGAAGACGAAAATGCAGCATTTAAAATCGACTCTGAAGACTTCAGTGACTTTTATGTCACCTCCTCTTTCTTCTAATAATGTATTGGACCCATTAAATTAAGTCTATTTTAAATCACAAGACATTTTCTGTTAAAGCACTTTTTTTTAAATATTAATTATTATCAAACTTATTTTTCGCTAATGGTTAGTCCTACATAAAAAATGCAAATTACTATTTTGTAGGAAATTTTATCAGCTTTAATTTTAGTAAAAAGATAAAAATTGATAGGAGTAACTGTTTTCGAGATATAAGCAAGAAACCAAAAAACTGTTACCTTAATTAAGCGCTTGCATATAAGCAAATTTAGTATTAAAAACAACTCTGAAGACTTTGGTGACTTTTATATCTTCTCCTTTTTCCTATACTAAAGTGTTAGACCCAATTAATTTAGTTTAATATCGGTTTTTCAAACATTTTATTTTAAGCAAATTTTTGTTAAAGATTATTTATATCCAACTCTATAACTCGCTTATGGTTGGTCCTACAAAAAAATGTAAATAACTAGTTTGTAGGAAATTTTATCAGCTTTAATTTTGAAAAAAATATAAAAATTGATAGGAGTAACTGTTTTCGAGATATAAGCAAGAAACCAAAAAACTGTTACCTTAATTAAACGTTTACATATAAGCAAATTTAGTACTATTAGTATTATTATTATTAATGTTATTGTTATTAATATGACGACTAAAGACGACTCTGAAACATTTAGTGACTTTTATGTCTTCTCCTTTTTCCTCTACTAAAGTGTTAGACACAATTAATTTGGTTTAATTCCGGTTTTTCCAGCATTTTATTTTAAAGCAAATTTTTGTTAAATATTATTTATATCCAACTCTATAACTCGTTTATGCTTGGTCCTACAAGAAAAATGTAAATAACTATTTTGTTGGAAATTTTATCAGCTTTAATTTTGGAAAAAAGATAAAATTTGATAGGAGTAACTGTTTTCGAGATATAAGCAAATAACCAATAAGAAAACTGTGTCTGTTACTGAACAAAAATGTAATCCAGTTTTCAATGTTTGAGACGAAGACGAAAATGCAGCATTTAAAAACGACTCTGAAGACTTCAGTGACTTTTATGTCACCTCCATTTTCTTCTAATAAAGTATTGGACCCAATAAATTAAGTGTATTTTAAATCACAAGACATTTTCTGTTAAAGCACTTTTTTTTTAAATATTAATTATTTTCAAACTTATATCTCGCTTATGGTTAGTCCTACATGAAAAATGCAAATAACTATTTTGTAGGAAATTTTATCAGCTTTAATTTTAGTAAAAAGATA
Organism: Tribolium castaneum; assembly: GCF_031307605.1. Classification (NCBI taxonomy): domain Eukaryota; kingdom Metazoa; phylum Arthropoda; class Insecta; order Coleoptera; family Tenebrionidae; genus Tribolium; species Tribolium castaneum. The sequence continues at coordinate 19,203,537 of NC_087397.1, forward strand.
AAAATTGATAGGAGTAACTGTTTTCGAGATATTAGCAAGAAACCAAAAAACTGTTACCTTAATTAAGCGTTTGCATATAAGCAAATTTAGTACTATTAGTATTATTATTATTAATGTTATTGTTTTTAATATGACGATTAAAAACGACTCTGAAGACTTTGGGGACTTTTACGTCTACTCCTTTTACCTCTACTAAAGTGTTAGACCCAATTAATTTAGTTTAATTTCGGTTTTTCAAACATTTTATTTTAAAGCAAATTTTTGTTAAAGATTATTTATATCCAACTCTATAACTCGCTTATGGTTGGTCTTACAAAAGAAATGCAAATAACTATTTTGTAGGAAATTTTATCAGCTTTAATTTTGGAAGAAAGATAAAATTTGATAGGAGTAACTGTTTTCGAGATATAAGCAAATAACCAATAAGAAAACTGTGACTGTTACTGAACAAAAATGTAATCCAGTTTTCAATGTTTGAGACGAAGACGAAAATGCAGCATTTAAAAACGACTCTGAAGACTTCAGTGACTTTTATGTCACCTCCATTTTCTTCTAATAAAGTATTGGACCCAATAAATTAAGTGTATTTTAAATCACAAGACATTTTCTGTTAAAGCACTTTTTTTTTAAATATTAATTATTTTCAAACTTATATCTCGCTTATGGTTAGTCCTACATGAAAAATGCAAATAACTATTTTGTAGGAAATTTTATCAGCTTTAATTTTAGTAAAAAAATAAAAATTGATAGGAGTAACTGTTTTCGAGATATAAGCAAGAAACTGTTACCTTAATTAAGCGCTTGCATATAAGCAAATTTAGTAGTATTAGTATTATTATTATTAATGTTATTGTTATTAATATGACGACTAAAAACGACTCTCAAGACTTTGGTCACTTTTATGTCTTCTCCTTTTTCCTCCACTAAAGTGTTAGTCTTAATTAATTTAGTTTAATTTCGGTTTTTCAAACATTTTATTTTAAAGCAAATTTTTGTTAAAGATTATTTATATCCAACTCTATAACTCGCTTATGGTTGGTCCTACAAGAAAAATGCAAATAACTATTTTGTAGGAAATTTTATCAGCTTGAATTTTGAAAAAAAGATAAAAATTGATAGGAGTAACTGTTTTCGAGATATAAGCAAAAAACCAATAAGAAAACTGTAACTGTTACTGAACAAAAATGTAATTCAGTTTTCAATGTTTGAGACGTAGACGAAAATGCAGCATTTAAAAACGACTCTGAAGACTTCAGTGACTTTTAAGTCACCTCCTTTTTCTTTTAATAAAGTATTGGACCCAATAAATTAAGTGTAATTTAAATCACAAGACATTTTTTGTTAAAGCACTTTTTTTTTAAATATGGATTATTTTCAAACTTATATCTCGCTTATGGTTAGTCCTACATGAAAAATGCAAAAAATTATTTTCTAGGAAATTTTATCAGCTTTAATTTTAGTAAAATGATAAAAATTGATAGGAGCAACTGTTTTCGAGATATAAGCAAGAAACCAAAAAACTGTCACCTTAATTAAGCGTTTGCATACAAGCAAATTTAGTACTATTAGTATTATTATTATTAAGGTTATTGTTATTAGTATGACGATTAAAGACAACTCTGAAACCTTTAGTGACTTTTATGTGTTCTCCTTTTTCCTCTACTAAAGTGTTAGACCCAATTAATTTAGTTTAATTTCGGATTTTCAAACATTTTATTTTAAAGCAAATTTTTGTTAAAGATTATTTATATCAAACTCTATAACTCGCTTATGGTTGGTCCTACAAAAAAAATGCTAAAACTATTTTGTAGGAAATTTTATCAGCTTTAATTTTTAAGGAAAGATAAAAATTTATAGAAGTAACTGTTTTCGAGATATAAGCAAAAAACCAAAGTGAAAACTGTAACAGTTACTGAACAAAAATGTAATTCAGTTTTCAATGTTTGAGACGTAGACGAAAATGCAGCATTTAAAAACGACTCTGAAGACTTCAGTGACTTTTAAGTCACCTCCTTTTTCTTCTAATAAAGTATTGGACCCAATAAATTAAGTGTATTTTAAATCACAAGACATTTTCTGTTAAAGCACTTTTTTTTTTAAATATTAATTATTTTCAAAATTATATCTCGCTTATGGTTAGTCCTACATAAAAAATGCAAATAACTATTTTGTAGGAAATTTTATCAGCTTTAATTTTAGTAAAAAGATAAAAATTGATAGGAGTAACTGTTTTCGAAATATAAGCAAGAAACTGTTACCTTAATTAAGCGCTTGCATATAAGCAAATTTAGTAATATTAGTATTATTATTATTAATGTTATTGTTATTAATATGACGACTAAAAACGACTCTCAAGACTTTGGTGACTTTTATGTCTTCTCCTTTTTCCTCTACTAAAGTGTTAGTCTTAATTAATTTAGTTTAGTTTCGGTTTTTCAAACATTTTATTTTAAAGCAAATTTTTGTTAAAGATTAATTATATCCAACTCTATAACGCGCTTATGGTTGGTCCTACAAGGAAAATGCAAATAACTATTTTGTAGGAAATTTTATCAGCTTGAATTTTAAAAAAAAGATAAAAATTGATAGGAGTAACTGTTTTCGAGATATAAGCAAAAAACCAATAAGAAAACTGTAACTGTTACTGAACAAAAATGTAATTCAGTTTTCAATGTTTGAGACGAAGACGAAAATGCATCATTTAAAAACGACTCTGAAGACTTCAGTGACTTTTATGTCACCTCCTTTTTCTTCTAATAAAGTATTGGACCCATAAAATTAAGTGTAATTTAAATCACAAGACATTTCCTGTTAAAGCACTTTTTTTTAAATATTAATTATTTTCAAACTTATATCTCGCTTATGGTTAGTCCTACATGAAAAATGCAAATAACTATTTTGTAGGAAATTTTATCAGCTTTAATTTTAGTTAAAAGATAAAAATTGATAGAAGTAACTGTTTTCGAGATATAAGCAAGAAACCAAAAAACTGTTACCTTAATTAAGCGTTTGCATATAAGCAAATTTAGTACTATTTGTATTATTATTATTAATGTTATTGTTATTAATATGAAGACCAAAAACGACTCTGAAGACTTTGGTGACTTTTATGTCTTCTCCTTTTTCCTATACTAAAGTGTTAGACTCAATTAATTTAGTTTAATTTAGGTTTTTCAAACATTTTATTTTAAAGCAAATTTTTGTTAAAGATTATTTATATCCAACTCTATAACTCGCTTATGGTTGGTCTTACAAAAGAAATGCAAATAACTATTTTGTAGGAAATTTTATCAGCTTTAATTTTGAAAGAAAGATAAAAATTGATAGGAGTAATTGTTTTCGAGATATAAGCAAAAAACCAAAGTGAAAACTGTTACAGTTACTGAACAAAAATGTAATTCAGTTTTCAATGTTTGAGACGAAGACGAAAATGCATCATTTAAAAACGATTCTGAAGACTTCAGTGACTTTTATGTCACCTCCTTTTTCTTCTAATAAAGTATTGGACCCAATAAATTAAGTGTATTTTAAATTACAAGACATTTTCTGTTAAAGCACTTTTTTTTTTAAATATTAATTATTTTCAAACTTATATCTCGCTTATGGTTAGCCCTACATGAAAAATGCAAATAACTATTTTGTAGGAAATTTTATCAGCTTTAATTTTAGTAAAAAAATAAAAATTGATAGAAGGAATTGTTTTCGAGATATAAGCAAGAAACTGTTACCTTAATTAAGCGCTTGCATATAAGCAAATTTAGTAATATTAGTATTATTATTATTAATGTTATTGTTATTAATATGACGACTAAAAACGACTCTCAAGACTTTGGTGACTTTTATGTCTTTTCTTTTTCCTCTACTAAAGTGTTAGTCTTAATTAATTTAGTTTAATTTCGGTTTTTCAAACATTTTATTTTAAAGCAAATTTTTGTTAAAGATTATTTATATCCAACTCTTTAACTCGCTTATGGTTGGTCCTACAAGAAAAATGCAAATAACTATTTTGTAGGAAATTTTATCAGCTTGAATTTTGAAAAAAAGATAAAAATTGATAGGAGTAACTGTTTTCGAGATATAAGCAAAAAACCAATAAGAAAACTGTAACTGTTACTGAACAAAAATGTAATTCAGTTTTCAATGTTTGAGACGTAGACAAAAATGCAGCATTTAAAAACGACTCTGAAGACTTCAGTGACTTTTAAGTCACCTCTTTTTTCTTCTAATAAAGTATTGGACCCAATAAATTAAGTGTATTTTAAATCACAAGACATTTTTTGTTAAAGCACTTTTTTTTTAAATATTGATTATTTTCAAACTTATATCTCGCTTATGGTTAGTCTTACATGAAAAATGCAAAAAACTATTTTGTAGGAAATTTTATCAGCTTTAATTTTAGTAAAAAGATAAAAATTGATAGGAGTAACTGTTTTCGAGATATAAGCAAGAAACCAAAAAACTGTCACCTTAATTAAGCGTTGGCATACAAGCAAATTTAGTACTATTAGTATTAATATTATTAATGTTATTGTTATTAGTATGACGATTAAAGACGTCTCTGAAACCTTTAGTGACTTTTATGTGTCCTCCTTTTTCCTCTACTAAAGTGTTAGACACAATTAATTTAGTTTAATTTCAGTATTTCAAACATTTTATTTTAAAGCAAATTTTTGTTAAATATTATTTATATCCATCTTTATAACTCGCTTATACTTGGTCCTACAAGAAAAATGCAAATAACTATTTTGTAGGAATATTTATCAGCTTTAATTTTAGTAAAAAGATAAAAATTGATAGGAGTAACTGTTTTCGAGATATAAGCAAGAAACCAAAAAACTGTTACCTTAATAAAGCGCTTGCATATAAGCAAATTTAGTACTATTAGTTTTATTATTATTAATGTTATTGTTATTAATATGACGACCAAAAACGACTCTGAAGACTTTGGTGACTTTTATGTTTTCTCCCTTTTCCTATACTAAAGTGTTAGACTCAATTAATTTAGTTTAATTTAGGTTTTTCAAACATTTTATTTTAAAGCAAATTTTTGTTAAATATTATTTATATCCATCTTTATAACTCGCTTATACTTGGTCCTACAAGAAAAATGCTAATAACTATTTTGTAGGAAATTTTATCAGCTTTAATTTTAGTAAAAAAATAAAAATTGATAGAAGTAACTGTGTTCGAGATATAAGCAAGAAACTGTTACCTTAATTAAGCGCTTGCATATAAGCAAATTTAGTAATATTAGTATTATTATTATTAATGTTATTGTTATTAATATGACGACTAAAAACAACTTTCGAGACTTTGGTAACTTTTATGTCTTCTCCTTTTTCTTCTACTAAAGTGTTAGTCTTAATTAATTTAGTTTAATTTCAGTATTTCAAACATTTTATTTTAAAGCAAATTTTTGTTAAATATTATTTATATCCATCTTTATAACTCGCTTATACTTGGTCCTACAAGATAAATGCAAATAACTATTTTGTAGGAAATTTTATCAGCTTTAATTTTAGTAAAAAGATAAAAATTGATAGGAGTAACTGTTTTCGAGATATAAGCAAGAAACCAAAAAACTGTTACCTTAATAAAGCGCTTGCATATAAGCAAATTTAGTACTATTAGTTTTATTATTATTAATGTTATTGTTATTAATATGACGACCAAAAACAACTCTGAAGACTTTGGTGACTTTTATGTTTTCTCTCTTTTCCTATACTAAAGTGTTAGACTCAATTAATTTAGTTTAATTTAGGTTTTTCAAACATTTTATTTTAAAGCAAATTTTTGTTAAATATTATTTATATCCATCTTTATAACTCGCTTATACTTGGTCCTACAAGAAAAATGCAAATAACTATTTTGTAGGAAATTTTATCAGCTTTAATTTTAGTAAAAAAATAAAAATTGATAGAAGTATCTGTTTTCGAGATATAAGCAAGAAACTGTTACCTTAATTAAGCGCTTGCATATAAGCAAATTTAGTAATATTAGTATTATTATTATTAATGTTATTGTTATTAATATGACGACTAAAAACGACTTTCGAGACTTTGGTGACTTTTAAGTCTTCTCCTTTTTCTTCTACTAAAGTGTTAGTCTTAATTAATTTAGTTTAATTTCGGTTTTTCAAACATTTTATTTTAAAGCAAATTTTTGTTAAAGATTATTTATATCTAACTCTATAACTCGCTTATGGTTGGTCCTACAAGAAAAATGCAAATAACTATTTTGTAGGAAATTTTATCAGCTTGAATTTTTAAAAAAAGATAAAAATTGATAGGAGTAACTGTTTTCGAGATATAAGCAAAAAACCAATAAGAAAACTGTAACTGTTACTGAACAAAAATGTAATTCAGTTTTCAATGTTTGAGACGTAGACGAAAATGCAGCATTTAAAAACGACTCTGAAGACTTCAGTGACTTTTAAGTCACCTCCTTTTTCTTCTAATAAAGTATTGGACCCAATAAATTAAGTGTATTTTAAATCACAAGACATTTTTTGTTAAAGCACTTTTTTTTAAATATTGATTATTTTCAAACTTATATCTCGCTTATGGTTAGTCCTACATGAAAAATGCAAAAACTATTTTGTAGGAAATTTTATCAGCTTTAATTTTAGTAAAAAGATAAAAATTGATAGGAGTAACTGTTTTCGAGATATAAGCAAGAAACCAAAAAACTGTCACCTTAATTAAGCGTTTGCATACAAGCAAATTTAGTACTATTAGTATTATTATTATTAATGTTGTTGTTATTAGTATGACGATTAAAGACGACTCTGAAACCTTTAGTGACTTTTATGTCTCCTCCTTTTTCCTCTACTAAAGTGTTAGACACAATTAATTTAGTTTAATTTCAGTATTTCAAACATTTTATTTTAAAGCAAATTTTTGTTAAATATTATTTATATCCATCTTTATAACTCGCTTATACTTGGTCCTACAAAAGAAATGCACATAACTATTTTGTAGGAAATTTTATCAGCTTTAATTTTGAAAGAAAGATAAAAATTGATAGGAGTAATTGTTTTCGAGATATAAGCAAAAAACCAAAGTGAAAACTGTTACAGTTACTAAACAAAAATGTAATTCAGTTTTCAATGTTTGAGACGAAGACGAAAATGCATCATTTAAAAACGACTCTGAAGACTTCAGTGACTTTTATGTCACCTCCTTTTTCTTCTAATAAAGTATTGGACCCAATAAATTAAGTGTATTTTAAATCACAAGACATTTTCTGTTAAAGCACTTTTTTTTTAAATATTAATTATTTTCAAACTTATATCTCGCTTATGGTTAGTCCTACATAAAAATGCAAATAACTATTTTGTAGGAAATTTTATCAGCTTTAATTTTAGTAGAAAGATAAAAATTGATAGGAGTAACTGTTTTCGAAATATAAGCAAGAAACTGTTACCTCAATTAAGCGCTTGCATATAAGCAAATTTAGTAATATTAGTATTATTATTATTAATGTTATTGTTATTAATATGACGACTAAAAACGACTCTCAAGACTTTGGTGACTTTTATGTCTTCTCCTTTTTCCTCTACTAAAGTGTTAGTCTTAATTAATTTAGTTTAGTTTCGGTTTTTCAAACATTTTATTTTAAAGCAAATTTTTGTTAAAGATTATTTATATCCAACTCTATAACGCGCTTATGGTTGGTCCTACAAGAAAAATGCAAATAACTATTTTGTAGGAAATTTTATCAGCTTGAATATTGAAAAAAAAGATAAAAATTGATAGGAGTAACTGTTTTCGAGATATAAGCAAAAAACCAAATTGAAAACTGTAACAGTTACTGAACAAAAATGTAATTCAGTTTTCAATGTTTGAGACGTAGACGAAAATGCAGCATTTAAAAACCACTCTGAAGACTTCAGTGACTTTTAAGTCACCTCCTTTTTCTTCTAATAAAGTATTGGACCCAATAAATTAAGTGTATTTTAAATCACAAGACATTTTTTGTTAAAGCACTTTTTTTTTAAATATTGATTATTTTCAAACTTATATCTCGCTTATGGTTAGTCCTACATGAAAAATGCAAAAAACTATTTTGTAGGAAATTTTATCAGCTTTAATTTTAGTAAAAAGATAAAAATTGATAGGAGTAACTGTTTTCGAGATATAAGCAAGAAACCAAAAAACTGTCACCTTAATTAAGCGTTTGCATTTAAGCAAATTTTGTACTATTAGTATTATTATTATTAATGTTATTGTTATTAATATGACGACTAAAGACAACTCTGAAGCATTTAGTGACTTTTATGTCTTCTCCTTTTTCCTCTACTAAAGTGTTAGACACAATTAATTTAGTTTAATTCCGGTTTTTCAAGCATTTTATTTTAAAGCAAATTTTTGTTAAATATTATTTATATCCAACTCTATAACTCGTTTATGCTTGGTCCTACAAGAAAAGTGCAAATAACTATTTTGTAGAAAATTTTATCAGCTTTAATTTTAGTAAAAAAATAAAAATTGATAGGAGTAACTGTTTTCGAGATATAAGCAAGAAACCAAAAAACTGTTACCTTAATAAAGCGCTTGCATATAAGCAAATTTAGTACTATTAGTATTATTATTATTAATGTTATTGTTATTAATATGACGACCAAAAACGACTCTGAAGACTTTGGTGCTTTTTATGTTTTCTCCTTTTTCCTATACTAAAGTGTTAGACTCAATTAATTTAGTTTAATTTAGGTTTTTCAAACATTTTATTTTAAAGCAAATTTTTGTTAAAGATTATTTATATCCAACTCTATAACTCGCTTATGGTTAGTCTGACAAAAGAAATGCACATAACTATTTTGTAGGAAATTTTATCAGCTTTAATTTTGAAAGAAAGATAAAAATTGATAGAAGTAATTGTTTTCGAGATATAAGCAAAAAACCAAAGTAAAAACTGTTACAGTTACTAAACAAAAATGTAATTCAGTTTTCAATGTTTGAGACGATGACGAAAATGCAGCATTTAAAATCGACTCTGAAGACTTCAGTGACTTATATGTCACCTCCTTTTTCTTCTAATAAAGTATTGGACCTAATAAATTAAGTGTATTTTAAATCACAAAACATTTTCTGTTAAAGCACTTTTTTTTAAATATTAATTATTTTCAAACTTATATCTCGCTTATGGTTAGTCCTACATGAAAAATGCCAATAACTATTTTGTAGGAAATTTTATCAGCTTTAATTTTAGTAAAAAGATAAAAATTGATAGAAGTAACTGTTTTCGAGATATAAGCAAGAAACTGTTACCTTAATTAAGCGCTTGCATATAAGCAAATTTAGTACTATTAGTATTATTATTATTAATGTTATTGTTATTAATATGACGACTAAAGACGACTCTGAAACCATTAGTGACTTTTATGTCTTTTCATTTTGCCTCTACTAAAGTGTTAGACACAATTAATTTAGTTTAATTTTAGTTTTTCAAACATTTTATTTTAAAACAAGTTTTTGTTAAATATTATTTATATCCAACTCTATAACTCGCTTATGGTTGTCCTACAAGAAAAATGCAAATAACTATTTTGTAAGAAATTTTATCAGCTTTAATCTTGAAAGAAAGATAAAAATTGATAGGAGTAACTGTTTTCGAGATATAAGCAAGAAACCAATAAGAAAACTGTAACTGTTACTGAACAAAAATGTAATTCAGTTTTCAATGTTTGAGATGAAGACGAAAATGCAGCATTTAAAATCGACTCTGAAGACTTCAGTGACTTTTATGTCACCTCCTTTTTCTTCTAATAAAGTATTGGACTCATTAAATTAAGTGTATTTTAAATCACAAGACATTTTCTGTTAAAGCACTTTTTTTTAAATATTAATTATTTTCAAACTTATATCTCGCTTATGGTTAGTCCTACATAAAAAATGCAAATTACTATTTTGTAGGAAATTTTATCAGCTTTAATTTTAGTAAAACGATAAAAATTGATAGGAGTTACTGTTTTCGAGATATAAGCAAGAAACCAAAAAACTGTTACCTTAATTAAGCGTTTGCTTCTAAGCAAATTTTGTACTAAAAACAACTCTGAAGACTTTGGTGACTTTTATGTCTTCTCCTTTTTCCTCTACTAATGTGTTAGACCAAATTAATTTAGTTTAATATCGGATTTTCAAACATTTTATTTTAAAGCAAATTTTTGTTAAAGATTATTTATATCCAACTCTATAACTCGCTTATGGTTGGACCTACAAAAAAATGCAAATAACTATTTTGTAGAAAATTTTATCAGCTTTAATTCTGAAAAAAAGATAAAAATTGATAGGAGTAACTGTTTTCGAGATATAAGCAAGAAACCAAAAAACTGTTACTTTAATTAAGCGTTTGCATATAAGCAAATTTAGTACTATTAGTATTATTATTATTAATGTTATTGTTATTAATATGACGACTAAAGACGACTCTCAAACATTTAGTGACTTTTATGTCTTCTCCTTTTTCCTCTACTAAAGTGTTAGACACAATTAATTTAGTTTAATTCCCGTTTTTCAAGCATTTTATTGTAAAGCAAATTTTTGTTAAATATTATTTATATCCAACTCTATAACTCGTTTATACTTGGTCCTACAAGAAAAATGTAAATAACTATTTTGTTGGAAATTTTATCAGCTTTAATTTTGAAAGATAGATAAAAATTGATTGGAGTAATTGTTTTCGAGATATAAGCAAAAAACCAAAGTGAAAACTGTTACAGTTACTGAACAAAAATGTAATTCAGTTTTCAATGTTTGAGACGAAGACGAAAATGCAGCATTTAAAATCGACTCTGAAGACTTCAGCGACTTTTATGTCACCTCCTTTTTCTTCTAATAAAGTATTGGACCCAATAAATTAAGTGTATTTTAAATCACAAGGCATTTTCTGTTAAAGCACTTTTTTTTTAAATATTAATAATTTTTAAACTTATATCTCGCTTAAGGTTAGTCTTACATGAAAAATTCAAATAACTATTTTGTAGGAAATTTTATCAGCTTTAATGATTGTAAAAAAATAAAAATTGATATAAGTAACTGTTTTTGAGATATAAGCAAGAAACCAAAAAACTGTTACCTTAATTAAGCGTTTGCATGTAAGCAAATTTAGTACTAGTAGTATTATTATTATTAATGTTATTGTTATTAATATGACGATTAAAGACGACTCTGAAACCTTTAGTGACTTTTATGTCTTCTCCTTTTTCCTCTACTAAAGTGTTAGACACAATTAATTTAGTTTAATTTTAGTTTTTCAAACATTTTATTTTAAAGCAAGTTTTTGTTAAATATTATTTATATCCAACTCTATAACTCGCTTATGGTTGGTCCTACAAGAAAAATGCAAATAACTATTTTGTAGGAAATTTTATCAGCTTTAATTTTAAAAAAAAGATAAAAATTGATAGGAGTAACTGTTTTCGAGATATAAGCAAAAAACCAATATGAAAACTGTAACTGTTACTGAACAAAAATGTAATTCAGTTTTCAATGTTTGAGACGAAGACGAAAATGCAGCATTTAAAATCGACTCTGAAGACTTCAGTGACTTATATGTCACCTCCTTTTTCTTCTAATAAAGTATTGTACCTAATAAATTAAGTGTATTTTAAATCACTAAACATTTTCTGTTAAATCACTTTTTTTTAAATATTAATTATTTTCAAACTTATATCTCGCTTATGGTTAGTCCTACATGAAAAATGCAAATAACTATTTTGTAGGAAATTTTATCAGCTTTAATTTTAGTAAAAAGATAAAAATTGATAGAAGTAACTGTTTTCGAGATATAAGCAAGAAACTGTTACCTTAATTAAGCGCTTGCATATAAGCAAATTTAGTACTATTAGTATTATTATTATTCATGTTATTGTTATTAATATGACGGCTAAAGACGACTCTGAAACCTTTAGTGACTTTAATGTCTTCTCCTTTTTCCTCAACTAAAGTGTTAGACACAATTAATTTAGTTTAATTTTTGTTTTTCAAACATTTTATTTTAAAGCAAGTTTTTGTTAAATATTATTTATATCCAACTCTATAACTCGCTTATGGTTGGTCCTACAAGAAAAATGCAAATAACTATTTTTTAGGAAATTTTATCAGCTTTAATCTTGAAAGAAAGATAAAAATTGATAGGAGTAACTGTTTTCGAGATATAAGCAAAAAACCAATAAAAAAACTGTAACTGTTACTGAACAAAAATGTAACTCAGTTTTCAATGTTTGAGATGAAGACGAAAATGCACCATTTAAAATCGACTCTGAAAACTTCAGTGACTTTTATGTCACCTCCTTTTTCTTCTAATAAAGTATTGGACTCATTAAATTAAGTGTATTTTAAATCACAAGACATTTTCTGTTAAAGAACTTTTTTTTTAAATATTATTTATTTTCAAACTTATATCTCGCTTATGGTTAGTCCTACATAAAAAATGCAAATTACTATTTTGTAGGAAATTTTATCAGCTTTAATTTTAGTAAAAAGATAAAAATTGATAGGAGTAACTGTTTTCGAGATATAAGCAAGAAACCAAAAAACTGTTACCTTAATTAAGCGTTTGCTTATAAGCAAATTTAGTACTAAAAACAACTCTGAAGATTTTGGTGACTTTTATGTCTTCTCCTTTTTCCTCTACTAAAGTGTTAGACACAATTAATTTAGTTTAATTCCGGTTTTTCAAGCATTTTATTTTAAAGCAAATTTTTGTTAAATATTATTTATATCCCACTCTATAACTCGTTTATGCTTGGTCCTACAAGAAAAATGTAAATAACTATTTTGTAGGAAATTTTATCAGCTTTAATTTTGGAAAAAAGATAAAATTTGATAGGAGTAACTGTTTTCGAGATATAAGCAAAAAACCAATAAGAAAACTGTAACTGTTCCTGAACAAAAATGTAATTCAGTTTTCAATGTTTGAGACGAAGACGAAAATGCAGCATTTAAAAACGACTCTGAAGACTTCAGTGATTTTATGTCACCTCCTTTTTCTTCTAATAAAGTATTGGACCCAATAAATTAAGTGTATTTTAAATCACAAGACATTTTCTGTTAAAGCACTTTTTTTAAATATTAATTATTTTCAAACTTATATTTCGCTTATGGTTAGTCCTACATAAAAAAAGCAAATAACTATTTTGTAGGAAATTTTATCAGCTTTAATTTTAGTAAAAAGATAAAAATTGATCGGAGTAACTGTTTTCGAGATATAAGCAAGAAACCAAAAAACTGTTACCTTAATTAAGCGCTTGCATATAAGCAAATTTAGTACTAAAAACAACTCTGAAGATTTTGGTGACTTTTATGTCATCTCCTTTTTCCTCTACTAAAGTGTTAGACACAATTAATTTAGTGTAATATCGGTTTTTCAAACATTTTATTTTAAAGCAAATTTTTGTTAAAGATTATTTATATCCAACTCTATAACTCGCTTATGGTTGGTCCTACAAGAAAAATGCAAATAACTATTTTGTGGGAAATTTTATCAGCTTTAATTTTGATAGAAAGATAAAAATTGATAGGAGTAATTGTTTTCTAGATATAAGCAAAAAACCAAAGTGAAAACTGTTACAGTTACTGAACAAAAATGTAATTCAGTTTTCAATGTTTGAGACGAAGACAAAAATGCAGCATTTAAATGGACTCTGAAGACTTCAGTGACTTATATGTCACCACCTTTTTCTTCTAATAAAGTATTAAACCTAATAAATTAAGTGTATTTTAAATCACAAGACATTTTCTGTTAAAGCACTTTTTTTTTAAATATTAATAATTTTTAAAGTTATATCTCGCTTATGGTTAGTCCTACATGAAAAATGCAAATAACTATTTTGTAGGAAATTTTATCAGCTTTAATTTTAGTAATAAGATAAAAATTGATAGAAGTAACTGTTTTCGAGATATAAGCAAGAAACTGTTACCTTAATTAAGCGCTTGCATATAAGCAAATTTAGTACTATTAGTATTATTATTATTAATGTTATTGTTATTAATATGACGACTAAAAACGACTCTCAAGACTTTGGTGACTTTTATGTCTTCTCCTTTTTCCTCCACTAAAGTGTTAGTCTTAATTAATTTAGTTTAATTTCGGTTTTTCAAACCTTTTATTTTAAAGCAAATTTTTGTTAAAGATTATTTATATCCAACTCCATAACTCGCTTATGGTTGGTCCTACAAAAAAAATGCAAATAACTATTTTGTAGGAAATTTTATCAGCTTTAATTTTGAAAAAAAAAGATAAAAATTGATAAGAGTAACTGTTTTCGAGATATAAGCAAGAAACCAAAAAACTGTTACCTTAATTAAGCGCTTGCATATATATATGACGACTAAAAACCACTCTCAAGACTTTGGTGACTTTTATGTCACCTCCTTTTTCTTCTAATAAAGTATTGGACCCATTAAATTAAGTGTATTTTAATCACAAGACATTTTCTGTTAAAGCACTTTTTTTTTAAATTTTAATTATTTTCAAACTTATATCTCGCTTATGGTTAGTCTTACATGAAAAATGCAAATAACTATTTTGTAGGAAATTTTATCAGCTTTAATTTTAGCAAAAAGATAAAAATTGATAGGAGTAACTGTTTTCGAGATATAAGCAAGAAACCAAAAAACTGTTACCTTAATTAAGCGTTTGCATATAAGCAAATTTAGTACTATTAGTATTATTATTATTAATGTTATTGTTATTAATATGACGACTAAAGACGACTCTGAAACCTTTAGTGACTTCTATGTCTTTTTCTTTTTCCTCTACTAAAGTGTTCGACACAATTAAATTAGTTTAATTTCAGTTTTTCAAACATTTTATTTTAAAGCAAATTTTTGTTAAATATTATTTATATCCAACTCTATAACTCGCTTATGGTTGGTCCTACAAGAAACATGCAAATAACTATTTTGTAAGAAATTTTATCAGCTTGAATTTTGAAAGAAAGATAAAATTTGATAGGTGTAACTGTTTTCGAGATATAAGCAAAAAACCAATAAGAAAACTGTAACTGTTACTGAACAAAAATGTAATTCAGTTTTCAATGTTTGAGACGATGACAAAAATGCAGCATTTAAAAACGACTCTAAAGACTTCAGTGACTTTTATGTCACCTCCTTTTTCTTCTAATAAAGTATTGGACCCAATAAATTAAGTGTATTTTAAATCACAAGACATTTCCTGTTAAAGCACTTTTGTTTTAAATATTAATTATTTTCAAACTTATATCTCGCTTATGGTTAGTCCTACATGAAAAATGCAAATAACTATTTTGTAGAAAATTTTATCAGCTTTAATTTTAGTAAAAAGATAAAAATTGATAGGAGTAACTGTTTTCGAGATATAAGCAAGAAACTGTTACCTTAATTAAGCGCTTGCATATAAGCAAATTTAGTACTATTAGTATTATTATTATTAATGTTATTGTTATTAATATGACGACTAAAAACGACTCTCAAGACTTTGGTGACTTTTATGTCTTCCCCTTTTTCCTCCACTAAAGTGTTAGTCTTAATTAATTTAGTTTAATTTCGGTTTTTCAAACATTTTATTTCAAAGCAAATTTTTGTTAAAGATTATTTATATCCAACTCTATAACTCGCTTATGGTTGGTCCTACAAGAAAAATGCAACTAGCTATTTTGTAGGAAATTTTATCAGCTTTAATCCTAAAAAAAGATAAAAATTGATAGGAGTAACTGTTTTCGAGATATAAGCAAGAAACTGTTTCCTTAATTAAGCGCTTGCATATAAGCAAATTTAGTACTATTAGTGTTATTATTATTAATGTTATTGTTATTAATATGACGACTAAAAACGACTCTCAAGACTTTGGTGACTTTTATGTCTTCCCCTTTTTCCTCCACTGAAGTGTTAGTCTTAATTAATTTAGTTTAATTTCGGTTTTTCAAACATTTTATTTTAAAGCAAATTTTTGTTAAAGATTATTTATATCCAACTCTATAACTCGCTTATGGTTGGTCCTACAAGAAAAATGCAAGTAGCTATTTTGTAGGAAATTTTATCAGCTTTAATCCTAAAAAAAAGATAAAAATTGATAGAAGTAACTGTTTTCGAGATATAAGCAAAAAACCAATAAGAAAACTGTAACTGCTACTGAACAAAAATGTAATTCAGTTTTCAATTTTTGAGACGAAGACGAAAATGCAGCATTTAAAATCGACTCTGAAGACTTCAGTGACTTTTATGTCACCTCCTTTTTCTTCTAATAAAGTATTGGACCCATTAAATTAAGTGTATTTTAAATCACAAGACATTTTCTGTTAAAGCACTTTTTTTTTAAATATTAATTATTATCAAACTTATTTTTCGCTTATGGTTAGTCCTACATAAAAAATGCAAATTACTATTTTGTAGGAAATTTTATCAGCTTTAATTTTAGTAAAAAGATAAAAATTGATAGGAGTAACTGTTTTCGAGATATAAGCAAGAAACCAAAAAACTGTTATCTTAATTAAGCGCTTGCATATAAGCGAATTTAGTATTAAAAACAACTCTGAAGACTTTGGTGAATTTTATATCTTCTCCTTTTTCCTATACTAAAGTGTTAGACCCAATTAATTTAGTTTAATATCGGTTTTTCAAACATTTTATTTTATGCAAATTTTTGTTAAAGATTATTTATATCCAACTCTATAACTCGCTTATGGTTGGTCCTACAAAAAAATGTAAATAACTAGATTGTAGGAAATTTTATCAGCTTTAATTTTGAAAAAAAGATAAAAATTGATAGGAGTAACTGTTTTCGAGATATAAGCAAGAAACCAAAAAACTGTTATCTTAATTAAGCGCTTGCATATAAGCAAATTTAGTATTAAAAACAACTCTGAAGACTTTGGTGAATTTTATATCTTCTCCTTTTTCCTCTACTAAAGTGTTAGACCCAATTAATTTAGTTTAATATCGGTTTTTCAAACATTTTATTTTAAGCAAATTTTTGTTAAAGATTATTTATATCCAACTCTATAACTCGCTTATGGTTGGTCCTACAAAAAAATGTAAATAACTAGATTGTAGGAAATTTTATCAGCTTTAATTTTGAAAAAAAGATAAAAATTGATAGGAGTAACTGTTTTCGAGATATAAGCAAGAAACCAAAAAACTGTTATCTTAATTAAGCGCTTGCATATAAGCAAATTTAGTATTAAAAACGACTCTGAAGACTTTAGTGACTTTTATGTCTTCTCCTTTTTCCTCTACTAAAGTGTTAGACCCAATTAATTTAGTTTAATATCGGTTTTTCAAACATTTTATTTTAAGCAAATTTTTGTTAAAGATTATTTATATCCAACTCTATAACTCGCTTATGGTTGGTCCTACAAAAAAATGTAAATAACTAGTTTGTAGGAAATTTTATCAGCTTTAATTTTAAAAAAAAGATAAAAATTGATAGGAGTAACTGTTTTCGAGATATAAGCAAGAAACCAAAAAACTGTTACCTTAATTAAACGTTTGCATATAAGCAAATTTAGTACTATTAGTATTATTATTATTAATGTTATTGTTATTAATATGACGACTAAAGACGACTCTGAAACATTTAGTGACTTTTATGTCTTCTCCTTTTTCCTCTACTAAAGTGTTAGACACAATTAATTTAGTTTAATTCCGGTTTTTCCAGCATTTTATTTTAAAGCAAATTTTTGTTAAATATTATTTATATCCAACTCTATAACTCGTTTATGCTTGGTCCTACAAGAAAAATGTAAATAACTATTTTGTTGGAAATTTTATCAGCTTTAATTTTGGAAGAAAGATAAAATTTGATAGGAGTAACTGTTTTCGAGATATAAGCAAATAACCAATAAGAAAACTGTGACTGTTACTGAACAAAAATGTAATCCAGTTTTCAATGTTTGAGACGAAGACGAAAATGCAGCATTTAAAAACGACTCTGAAGACTTCAGTGACTTTTATGTCACCTCCATTTTCTTCTAATGAAGTATTGGACCCAATAAATTAAGTGTATTTTAAATCACAAGACATTTTCTGTTAAAGCACTTTTTTTTTAAATATTAATTATTTTCAAACTTATATCTCGCTTATGGTTAGTCCTACATGAAAAATGCAAATAACTATTTTGTAGGAAATTTTATCAGCTTTAATTTTAGTAAAAAGATAAAAATTGATAGGAGTAACTGTTTTCGAGATATTCGCAAGAAACCAAAAAACTGTTACCTTAATTAAGCGTTTGCATATAAGCAAATTTAGTACTATTAGTATTATTATTATTAATGTTATTGTTTTTAATATGACGATTAAAAACGACTCTGAAGACTTTGGGGACTTTTACGTCTACTCCTTTTTCCTCTACTAAAGTGTTAGACACAATTAATTTAGTTTAATTTCGGTTTTTCAAACTTTTTATTTTAAAGCAAATTTTTGTTAAAGATTATTTATATCCAACTCTATAACTCGCTTATGGTTGATCTTACAAAAGAAATGCAAATAACTATTTTGTAGAAAATTTTATCAGCTTTAATTTTAATGAAAAGATAAAAATTTATAGAAGTAACTGTTTTCGAGATATAAGCAAAAAACCAAAGTGAAAACTGTAACAGTTACTGAACAAAAATGTAATTCAGTTTTCAATGTTTGAGACGTAGACGAAAATGCAGCATTTAAAAACGACTATGAAGACTTCAGTGACTTTTAAGTCACCTCCTTTTTCTTCTAATAAAGTATTGGACCCAATAAATTAAGTGTATTTTAAATCACAAGACATTTTTTGTTAAAGCACTTTTTTTTTAAATATTGATTATTTTCAAACTTATATCTCGCTTATGGTTAGTCCTACATGAAAAATGCAAAAAATTATTTTGTAGGAAATTTTATCAGCTTTAATTTTAGTGAAAATATAAAAATTGATAGGAGCAACTGTTTTCGAGATATAAGCAAGAAACCAAAAAACTGTCACCTTAATTAAGCGTTTGCATACAAGCAAATTTTGTACTATTAGTATTATTATTATTAAAGTTATTGTTATTAGTATGACGATTAAAGACGACTCTGAAACCTTTAGTGACTTTTATGTGTTCTCCTTTTTTCTCTACTAAAGTGTTAGACCCAATTAATTTAGTTTAATTTCGGTTTTTCAAACATTTTATTTTAAAGCAAATTTTTGTTAAAGATTATTTATATCCAACTCTATAACTCGCTTATGGTTGGTCCTACAAGAAAAATGCAAATAACTATTTTGTAGGAAATTTTATCAGCTTGAATTTTGAAAAAAAAAAGATAAAAATTGATAGGAGTAACTGTTTTCGAGATATAAGCAAAAAACCAATAAGAAAACTGTAACTGTTACTGAACAAAAATGTAATTCAGTTTTCAATGTTTGAGACAAAGACGAAAATGCAGCATTTAAAATCGACTCTGAAGACTTCAGTGACTTTTATGTCACCTCCTTTTTCTTCTAATAAAGTATTGGACCCATTAAATTAAGTGTATTTTAAATCACAAGACATTTTCTGTTAAAGCACTTTTTTTTTAAATATTAATTATTTTCAAACTTACATCTCGCTTATGGTTAGTCCTACATAAAAAATGCAAATTACTATTTTGTAGGAAATTTTATCAGCTTTAATTTTAGTAAAAAGATAAAAATTAATAGGAGTAACTGTTTTCGAGATATAAGCAAGAAACCAAAAAACTGTCACCTTAGTTAAGCCTTTGCATACAAGCAAATTTAGTACTATTAGTATTATTATTATTAATGTTATTGTTATTAGTATGACGATTAAAGACAACTCTGCAACCTTTAGTGACTTTTATGTCTTCTCCTTTTTCCTCTACTAAAGTGTTAAACACAATTAATTTAGTTTAATTTCAGTATTTCAAATATTTTATTTTAAAGCAAATTTTTGTTAAATATTATTTATATCCATCTTTATAACTCGCTTATACTTGGTCCTACAAGAAAATTGCAAATAACTATTTTGTAGGAAATTTTATCAGCTTTAATTTTAGTAAAAAGATAAAAATTGCTAGGAGTAACTGTTTTCGAGATATAAGCAAGAAACCAAAAAACTGTTACCTTAATAAAGCGCTTGCATATAAGCAAATTTAGTACTATTACTATTATTATTATTAATGTTATTGTTATTAATATGACGACTAAAAACGACTCTCAAGACTTTGGTGACTTTTATGTCTTCTCCTTTTTCCTATACTAAAGTGTTAGACTCAATTAATTTAGTTTAATTTCGGTTTTTCAAACATTTTATTTTAAAGCAAATTTTTGTTAAAGATTATTTATATCCAACTCTATAACTCGCTTATGGTTGGTCCTACAAGAAAAATGCAAATAACTATTTTGTAGGAAATTTTATCAGCTTTAATTTTAGTAATAAGATAAAAATTGATAGGAGTAACTGTTTTCGAGATATAAGCAAGAAACCAAAAAACTGTAACCTTAATTAAGCGCTTGCATATAAGCAAATTTAGTACTAAAAACCACTCTGAAGACTTTGGTGACTTTTGTCTTCTCCTTTTTCCTCTACTAAAGTGTTAGACCCAATTAATTTGGTTTAATATCGGTTTTTCAAACATTTTATTTTAAAGAAAATTTTTGTTAAAGATTATTTATATCCAACTCTACAACTCGCTTATGGTTGGTCCTACAGAAAAATGCAAACAACTATTTTGTAGAAAATTTTATCAGCTTTAATTTTGAAAAAGAGATAAAAATTGATAGGAGTAACTGTTTTCGAGATATAAGCAAGAAACCAAAAAACTGTTACCATAATTAAGCGTTTGCATATAAGCAAATTTAGTACTATTAGTATTATTATTATTAATGTTATTGTTATTAATATGGCGACTAAAGACGACTCTGAAACATTTAGTGACTTTTATGTCTTCTCCTTTTTCCTCTACTAAAGTGTTAGACACAATTAATTTAGTTTAATTCCGGTTTTTCAAGAATTTTATTTTAAAGCAAATTTTTGTTAATTATTATTTATATCCAACTCTATAACTCGTTTATGCTTGGTCCTACAAGAAAAATGCAAATAACTATTTTGTTGGAAATTTTATCAGCTTTAATTTTGGAAGAATGATAAAATTTGATAGGAGTAACTGTTTTCGAGATATAAGCAAAAAATCAATAAGAAAACTGTAACTGTTACTGAACAAAAATGTAATTCAGTTTTCAATGTTTGAGACGAAGACGAAAATGCAGCATTTTCTGTCACCTCCTTTTTCTTCTAATTAAGTATTGGACCCAATAAATTAAGTGTATTTTAAATCACAACACATTTTCTGTTAAAACACATTTTTTTTTAATTATTAATTATTTTCAAACTTATATCTCGCTTATGGTTAGTTCTACATGAAAAATGCAAATAACTATTTTGTAGGAAATTTTATCACCTTTAATTTTGGTGAAAAGTTAAAAATTGATAGAAGTAACTGTTTTCGAGATATAAGCAAAAAACAAAAAAACTGTTACCTTAATTAAGCGCTTGCATATAAGCAAATTTAGTACTACTAGTATTGTTATTATAAATGTTATTGTTATTAATATGACGACTAAAGACAACTCTAAGACTTTAGTGACTTTTATGTCTCCTCCTTTTTCTTTTACTAAAGTTTTAGACACAATTAATTTAGTTTAATTTCAGTTTTTCAAACATTTTATTTTAAAGCAAATTTTTGTTAAATATTAAAAACTATAAAATGGCTTAGATTGCCTAAAAACACAGATCACACATGATCTTTTGCATAGAAATGAGAAAACGCTCATCTAACATAAAATAAGCTTCATTTTTGCTTAGAAAACTAAGCTTACTTTTATTACTACTATTAGTATTATTATTATTATTATTATTATTATTATTATTATTATTATTATTATTAATATTATTATTATTAAAAACCGATTATAACTTTTGTATAGTAAATGTTTTTATACCAGTTTTAAAATGAGTTATTAATTTTAGACAATTTCTTGCCTAAAAACACAGATCACAGATGATCACTTGCAAAGAAATGAGAAAACGCTCATATAACACAAAATAAGCTTCATTTTTGCTTAGAAAACTAAGCTTACTTTTATTACTACTATTATTATTATTTTTATTATTATTATTATTACTATTATTTTTATTATTATTACTATTATTATTATTTTTATTATTATTATTATTATTATTATTATTAATATTATTATTATTAAAAACCGATTATAACTTTTGTATAGTAAATGTTTTTATACCAGTTTTAAAATGAGTTATTAATTTTAGACAATTTCTTGCCTAAAAACACAGATCACAGATGATCTCTTGCATAGAAATGAGAAAACGCTCATATAACACAAAATAAGCTTCATTTTTGCTTAGAAAACTAAGCTTACTTTTATTACTACTATTATTATTATCTTTATTATTATTATTATTACTATTATTTTTATTATTATTACTATTATTATTATTATTATTATTATTATTATTAATATTATTATTATTAAAAACCGATTATAACTTTTGTATAGTAAATGTTTTTACACCAGTTTTAAAATGAGTTATTAATTTTAGACAATTTCTTGCCTAAAAACACAGATCACAGATGATTTCTTGCATAGAAATGAGAAAACGCTCATATAACACAAAATAAGCTTCATTTTTGCTTAGAAAAACTAAGCTTTAATTTAGAAAGAAATTCATTATTGTAAGTATTATTATTATTATTATTATTATTATTATTATTATTATTATTATTATTATTATTATTATTATTATTACTATTATTATTATTATTATTATTGTTAATATTATTATTATTATTATTATTAAAAACCGATTATAACTTTTGTATAGTAAATGTTTTTATACCAGTTTTAAAATGAGTGATTTATTTTAGACAATTTCTTGCCTAAAAACTATAAAATGGCTTAGATTGCCTAAAAACACAGATCACACATGATCTTTTGCATAGAAATGAGAAAACGCTCATGTAACACACAAAATAAGCTTCATTTTTCCTTATTAAAAGTATTAACATTATTATTACTTTTGTTACTATTACTATTATTATTATTATTATTATTATTATTATTATTATTATTATTGTTATTATTATTATTATTAAAAAATTATATTAAACAGACAGAAAACGTCGTATTCTGACACAAAAAAACGAATTACGTTATAGACTTGACGAGAACGGCGTATCTCGGACTCTTATAGGACTCTTATAGGGTCAAAAAGTATCAGTTTGAATTAAAACAAATTATTTTTGTTGACTCTCAGTCTGAATTGTTTATCAGTTCAAACAAAAACGGCTTATTTTAGACGATCTTTTGCTTTGAACAAGAAAACTTATATCGAACAGACTAAAAACGTATTAATCTGGCATAAAAGAGCAATTTATGTATCACTTTGGATAAAGGCAGCTAATCCTATTCGTTTCATTGCTTAAAATAGACAAAATTGTTAATAAATCTAACAAAAACGCTGTATTCTAGCACAAAATACTAATTACATTATAGTTTCGACGAGAATAGCTTATTTGGAATGATTCTATGCTTCCAAACGAGTAAATTTTTATTAAACAGATGCCAAACATCATGTTTTGTCCTATAAAGACATTTTATATTGCTGTTTGTATTAAAACAAAATATTTTCGTTGATTCTTTGTTCGAAGCAGCAAACCTAACATTAAAGAATTTGAAAACTTTGTATTCGGACACAAACCACCGAATTTTGTATCAGTTTAGACAAAATCGGTTGATTTTCGACAATATTTTGCTTTGAACAAGAAAACTTATATCAAACTGACTAAAAACGTCTTATTTTAGCACAAAACAAAAGATTTGCGTTATAGCCTTAACGAGAGCTGTTAATTTCAAACGGTTCTATGCTTTGAAACGAGTAAACTTTCACTTATTATTTCACCAATTATTTTCGTTAATTCATTGTTACAAACAAGAAACCTTACATCAAAG